>NC_135419.1:2757602-2940102 GCF_051991245.1 Festucalex cinctus | reverse complement strand
TCGCCTCTCGCATCAAAGTGCCTAAACGGCAAAATGGAGATTTGCTTCAGTTTGCGGCCACTGATGATGATTGTGGATGCAGTTAAGTGTGAGCTGATGATAATTAGGAAGGACAAAAAAAAAAAAAGGGGGTCAAAGGTGGCTGAGTGTCACTCCTGAGGACTCGCATCAACCACGAAGCCGCGGCTGTGTTCATATGCGTTGATATTTGTGCCTGCTTTGATAGCACCTGTAATGGCTCCCATCTGAGTCTCGCCTCCCCCCTGAGATGTAGCGAATTACGTATTATGTGTGTAATAAGGCGATGGCATGCGAGCAGCAGAAGGCCGCTTCCTCTACAGGTGACACCTTTGACCTCTCATCTGTTCCCTGTTGGCAGAGTGGGGGAGGAGAGACACAATGGAAAAAGGGAAGACTCCTGTCCATCTGCATTCTTTAGGAATACAGATGTAGAATGAGTGGCGAGCAAAAACTTTCACAAAACTTTGGATACCGTTCAAATGTGGTCACTGCTGCAGAAAAGTAAAACAATAATCAGACATTCATTCAAGCATAATAAATGGTCAGCATGTCATGTAATGTAATAATTTCCTGAAAATGTCATAAAAAATTTCACTTAATGCGATCAAAAAAGGAATAAAACCCAATAATGTAACAAAAAAAAAATCATGACTGATATATTTTTATAGTCCAATACTTGGATATATTATATCATATCCCAGAAGTCTTTGCGGCATGGCAGGTCTCATCAAGTGGGCGGAGCTTACTCAATTAACTCTATGCACAATTGGTTTAACTCTAATTAAATCAACTATGTCAAATAAATCCAACACTGACCTCAATTTAAGTCAGAGAGTGTTAATCATACACTTTGGGGGCTGAAATTAATTTTTAATCATTTAACACCAAAAGTTGAACATTATAATTTCTGGTCTGAATGTATATAACAGTCATAGATTCTCAAAACACAAAATGTGGAACTTTGGACTGAACATGAGATTATCTGTTAAGTTTTACAGTATTTGAGAGAAAAAAGACCAACCTGAAAATGTAATAAATAACCAATTATGTAATAAGGTATTACATTATCGGTAAAAAAAAAAAAAAAAAAATACCCATAGGTGTGAATATGAATGAGAAGGGTCATCCGTGATTGACAGGCGACCAATCTGAGGTGTTTCAGCGCCACTATGAACATACTCAAAGAAGGAAACGTACCATCTCTCCAACAATTAGTTGCAATTTGTCCATCGCTCCGATAACACATAACTTTTCATGATGACGATCTAAGTTTTTTGCATGTTTATGTCACCCTGTCAGCTGGGATAGGCTCCAGCTCAAGACAGGATAAAAAGAAAAAAGAAATGAATGGATGGAAGACGTTGGATAAAAACCTGTTATGTTGTCATTCGTCCACTGGGTGTCACTTCTTACCATGGCTTGCTTCCATTGCTTTAGGCATCCCAAATATTTCAACATAGTTTCTTACTGAGCTTTTAGATGGTAAAGTCCACTTCTATCTACAATATAACCGCCACCATGCATTGTTCTTTATTCTGCAATAACTACACCTAATCATTAAAACAGTTCTAAATGTCACTGAACTAAGAAAACAAAGAGTTCAAATAAATGCTTACTAAAAGGCCAATTATTAGAAAGAACAAGTAGTTGTTTCTGTACTTTAAATTTCGTTTATTTTACATGTATTGTACATTACTTGAGTTTTTTTTTTTTTTTTTAGATTTCTGGCATTTACTCCCATTGCACTTTCTATTCCTTTGCCAAAAGTCTTGTAACTTTGTTTCAATCTCTGCGGATTACAATGCAGAGTTAAAAAAAAAAAAGAAGAAGAAAAAAAAATAGAAGCAGGTAGATATAGTTGAGCTTGGTGGAGCTGTTGATTGATTGATTGATTGATTGATTGATTGATTGATTGATTGATTGATTGATTGATTGATTGATTGATTGATTGATTGATTGATTGATTGATTGATTGATTGATTGAATGGGAAATCCTGAGCCATAGCTGTCTTTCTTTTTTTTTTTTGTCTGCAGAGGTAATTTTTTTTCTCCCCTCTTTTGTGCCAAGTTATCAAAATTGTCTCTGTATCTAATTAACAGCAATACTTTTTTGAACATTTGGCATGTTTTAGAGAGCTAACATTTCTTTTTTACTCTTACTTGTAAGAAATTGAATCAATACAGGCTACTTCTACTTTATTTATTATTTATACAAAAAAAATGTCATCTTTTTTTATCTTATTTTTTTATTTTTTATTTTATTTTTTACTGTAAGTACAGAATGTGACCACCTTTGCCACTCTTTCAGAAGTCACTGTTGTTGCATTGCCTGTATCTGCTGGGAAAATGACAAATTAAAACTACAAACATTAACCACCAT
This sequence comes from Festucalex cinctus, assembly GCF_051991245.1. Lineage (NCBI taxonomy): Eukaryota > Metazoa > Chordata > Actinopteri > Syngnathiformes > Syngnathidae > Festucalex > Festucalex cinctus. The sequence continues at coordinate 2,937,701 of NC_135419.1, read as the reverse complement.
TTGCTGCAAAGTGAACGCTTATCTTATATTAGTCTTTACACAAAAGGCAATTCAGCACTGGCAATGGCAAAACAGTCTCCAAAACAGAGTCAATACGCTCAATTGGATAGTCGCTCTTATAACGTGCCGGCAAAGAATAAATAATTATGTGTCATTTTACTTAATAGTGAATGAAATATGATATCTATTCAAAGCGACTAACGTAAATTGGCCTTGTGATGAGGGAGGAACGACCCCGAAGACAAGCTGCTCGATGACTCCCGCCTTCCTCTCATCCTCGTCAAATCGCTCACGATTTTGCATCGCGTGACCGCGCCTCCTACGTCACGAGTGTTCTCGAAGTAGACAGATGCGCGTGTCCGAAGCAAACAAGTTCAGTCCGGGCTAAAAATAGTTTGTGCGCGGAATCGCTAGGTTGTGGGGCAGGTCTAGTGACGTAATTTATGCTCTCTGTTCTTGTGAACGAGTAATTTGACATTTATTTTTTTCCACCACGCCTTTTATCTTCATGTTTTCCCTTGTGTGTTTTGTCACTTGTTTGTGACGCACCCAGTATAAAACATATTCCCCGCGGTTTTCTGACACAGTAATTTTATTTTATTTTATTTTTTTAATGCGCATTTACACACACGAAAACACCGAGAACGCCTTGCAATGGCCGCTTTATGTTGGAGGGTAGACTATATTTGCTAACGATTTAAAAATAATTGATGTGAAAGGTCCGTCGTGTGCTTACGTGCAGTGGCCGAGTTGGGTGGGATTAACGGATGGGTCAAAGAAGCTTGAGCAGCACGGATGACTCATAGCTGGACACCAGATATCATTTCTGACTGTGGGCGAGGGGGAAAATGTTTGAAACTGTTTTTTTTTTATTTTATTTTATTTTTTTTATTCACTAGTTCAGCTGCCCTTTCGGGGGAGAAATGGCGGGTCACATGCGCGAAGCAAACTCAGTGACCTTACATACAGTTCCAAAAATATCGTCATGCATTTTCGCTCGTTCTAAATATAATTCAAATCAGAAATGGTTGTTGATGCCTGCCACTGTTGTGACGTGCAGTCAATGCGTGTAACTCGCTCAGCTTCATCGTGCGCGCACACACACACACACACACACACACACATACACGCACGCGCGCACATACTCCCCAGCCATAAGTGAATGACGGCAGGTCGCCATGGAAACTGCGTTACGCTCCGGGCACCCGGAGAGGAAAACAAGAGCGCGAGGACTGCGTGGAGTCATTTCAGCACCAAACGCCTCGTGGACAGCGCCCGGGAGAAGTGGGAGCATCCTCACATGTCTGGACAGGGACAGAGACAGAGACGCTTGCAGAAGCAACAGCAACAACAGCAGAGAGCTTCACCAACGTGGGTCGAGACTTTCAAATAAAAATAATTTAAAAAAATAAATAAAAAGACTCTCAGACCATCCAGACGTGAATCGCGGTGGTTCCACAAAGGCTTGATCCCCCGCTGTGAGAAGAGGAGGCAGCCGCTCTGCCTCAGCAACAGGTAAGACCAGTCACCACTATGACGTTGCTTCATTCACTTCATGCTGCATGCATTATTGATCGGAAGTGAACCTGAACCTCCCACAAAAGTGCCAATGCTACTTATCCTGGCGTGTCTTTAATTACCTTTCCCTGGCATCTCACTTTTAACTAGTGGAAAGCCTGAAATGATCTAATGCGGGGGTGTCCAAACTATGGCCCGAGGGCCATTTGTGGCCCGCCATACATTTTTTGGTGGCCCGCACCAAATACTGAAAATAATTTTTCAATGCTATTAAAAAAAAAAAAAAAAAAAAAAAAAGAGAGAGAGAGTGGATTAAACATTTCTAGCTACGCAAAGACACAAAATTGCAGCTAATAATTCAGTTCCAGAAATAAAAAAATAGTTTCATCCACTTGTTTCTTGGTGTCAACGTCCAATTTGTGAAAACGTCTCATTAATTAATGGTTAATTATTAATGGGAAAAAAATGTGAAAACATCACATTAATGGTTGTTAAGTGTGGTGAGTTGACGACCGATTGTTCTTGTGGTTCAGAATTGTCAAGTTGGGATCAGCTGCTGCTCAGTGGAGAGGCATTATCCATTATAGTGGCACACAGGGGTCACTGTTTGCCCTGTGACTGTTAGCAGTTTTCAATAAGTAACTGTACATTATATCAACAATTTATAATTGCTTCATTGATTTTTACCATGTTTAACTCATTCACTGCCATTGACGGAAAAAGACGTCAAATGATGCATATTTTTTTTTGCTGGTCTGGCAATGAATGTGTTAATAAATAACTAAAAAAAATAAATAAATCAAAGTGGCCCTTGAAGCTTTCTATTTTTCTGTATGTGGCCCTCAGAGGAAAAAGTTTGGACACCCCTGCTCTAATGGAATCAAGGAGACCTCTGGCTCACTTTGAGTGTTAGCGATTGACTATGAAACTGTATAATGGTGCTAATTCACGAGTAAACAACCTGCACTATAGTTGCAAAAACAACAAGTCACCAGAATCAGTCGAGTTCTACAGAATAGGGCTTTGCGCCAACCACTTGAGTTTCAAGAAAGCAACGTGAGGACACAATTTCTCCGTGTTTTGTTTTAAATTGAGGTCTGTGTACCAACCCTGAGCATTATGTGTGAGCTGGGCTGATACGCCTGCATGAGTCACTCGGGCTGCAAGTTTGCAGAAGAGTGTGACGGGAGAGAGAGAGAGAGAGAAAGGGGCCAGCTGTATAGCGATCCTGCAATGGCTGTTTGCTTTCCAAAGATGTGGCTTTATTGTTTTTATGGTCAGTGCCTAAGGACCAGGTTTATTGCCTCTGTTTGTGTGATTTTTCCAGACTGAAATCCTTTTTTTTTTTTAGGTAAGCATACATATTTCTCTCTAATAAGCACTTCACATGTATTTTGGTTATGTCACTTTATAGTTGGAGAATGGAGTATTGTTTCGAAAGAAAAGTGGCAATTCATGTTTACTGAATCTGTCAGATGGATTGCAATCTAGGTTTGTAAAGACTGTCTTTTTGGCTGCTACAGTCTTTGAAGTCTGACAAATGATTGTCAGAGTGCAACCCATTATTGTTCATTAGCATCCCAGTGTTTACTTAGAGTGTTGACAAATCACAGCAATCATCCGTATTCAGCCGTAGCAATCGGTGACGACTACTGGTTAAAGCAAACAGCGGTTAATAACAGGCTGCCATGTATCACATTTTCACAGTCAAACTCACGCACTTGCTCCCCTTGAAACGCTTGACATGCGCCCTCAAGCGCACGCTGCGATTCGTGACACGGACGGATGTAATTTGGTTCATTGAAAAATGCGGGTAATTTGCCACGACTGACCGATGAGTGCTTCTGTTGAGGTTGCATGCGGTGCAACTTCCTGTATGACCAAACAAAATGAGCAATCTGATCTCAAACCCTCAACTCATTTGCTCCATTTTTTTTTTTTCCGGAGGGGTAATAGAAAAGCTTGTTTTTTTGGGGGGGGTGAGACACATGCAGGAGTTGATGTTCGTGAAATGTGCATATTTGCATGCCGTGCGCACACAGACACGAAAACAGATGTGTGTCCTTAATTTGTGACGTTGCTGTGATTAATGAAGTCTGCTGGCGATGACTCATTCAGCTTAACCCTTGCACTGCTCATGGAAACAATCAAATGATAAATATTTCGGCTGTCACAACCAATACACATGATTCGTTTTTCTGTTTGCTTTTCATTATCAGCCATACTAAGTTTAGATATCAAATAAACGTAGTTGATAGCTTTATTCATATAATGTTTCAGACTGAGAGGAAGTGTTAATAAAGTCCCAGTTTCATTGGATGCCGGCAAAGTGCATTACGCTTTTCAGATTCAATTATCTCAGTGAAACACTTCTCCCTAATTTGTTACGATCAGGTTGCAGCAGAGAGGGATATTTATTTACGCAGGGCAAAGTGTCATGAATGGCCACACGTGACCGTTTGTCAACACGTTAGCATTGTGGAAAAGCTGTCAGCCAAGCTGTGACTCGCAGACATCAGACCGGCAGGGACACTCTCTCGCTCTCTCGCTCTCTCTGTGTGTGGGAGAGTTATACATTTGTTGCTTTAAATATGAATGAACTCTCATGTTGGCTATTTTTTCCCCCCTCCCTTTCAAGGCAGCAGCATGTCTGAAATCAAATCCAGTCAGCGGTTCCACAGCCTGAAGCCTGAGCAAGTGGCAGTTCTCCATCAGGTTTTGTCAGACATCGTTCCCATCCATGGCCGCGGGAACTTTCCAACTCTGGAGCTCCGCCCTCGAGACATCATCATTGCCGTACGGGCTAGCCTGCGGGAGCAAGGCATCATCGTACGAGACGTGCGCCTAAATGGCTCCACGGCAAGCCATGTTCTGGTCCAAGACAGGATGAGCTACAAAGACCTGGATATTATTTTTGGGGTGGAGCTGCCCAGTCAGGAGGAGTTCCAGGTATGTCTTCGCAAAAAAAAGAAGCAGCCAGTGAAATACTGCATATGCCATTATTTCTATTTAGCAGAGTTACTCTAGCTCAGTAGTTCTTAACCTGGGTTCGATCAGTAAGTCAGTCTCAAGACACACTCGACTCAAATGATTCGTGATGATACGCCCCGCTCGGCCATCATTGGCTGCAGGTGATCACGCTATATTGCTTGGCCTATCTGTGCTGCCGGGAATTTGGTGCGCTCAGTAGTCAACTATTGACTATTTTGATGGTACGTTGTGTACTTTCTTTCTTTATTATTGTAATCCATTCATTACCAACTATGTCGAGCAAAACAAAACAAAAACAAAAAAAAGTGGTCCGATCTGGTGCTCCACAGGGTTCAATTCTGGGACCTCTGCTGTTTTCATTATATCTGTTGCTCCTGGGTTCCATCTTAAGAAAACCGTGGTGGTTGTTCTAAAGTGCTCTATAAATATAGAGTTGAGTTGAGTGATGCGAGTCAGCGTCCTAACTAGTGTTGTTGCGATACCGTTTTTTGGCCCCCGATACCGATTCCCATACCCAGCTTTGCAGTATCGGCCGATACCGATACCATACCGATACCTAAGTTTGTTTTGTTTTTTCCTCAACATGAAAAAGCTGTCCTGCCATTGGTTCAGAGCATTCAAGAGCCAATAGGATATCTTACGATCGGCATGCAGTGAGCATGTCACATATCAGTGAATGTCGTGAACGAGCAAGACACAAGATGCTGCATCCAAAATCCTATATTAGCGTTGGAATTAATGGTATCGGCATGTTACTTGTGAGTAGTCACCGATACCGATACCACTGTTTTAATGCAGTATCCGCGCCTCTGTCGATACCAGTATCGGTATCGGAACAACACTAGTCTTAAGCTGCATGGAGATGGGGAATACAAGAGCACAAAAATTTCTGAATTCAAGGTGAAGAGAGCCACATTCGATAAGAAGGGTACCATATACCTATGTCTTAATTTAAAAAAAAACACAAGAAAAAAACCCAAAAAAAAACAAAAAAACAAATGTGCTTAAGAAACTGGTGAGGTTCGGTACATCCAACAAGGTTAAGAACCACTGCTCTAGCTACTGTCTCTTTCATACTGCAGTATTGATTCTTGTGCTTTTCATTTTGACAAAAAAAAATGATTTAAATCTAAACTAATTCCATTACAATTTATTTCACAAGCAGGCTGAATTGGTTTTAATATTTGTAATTGAATTACACCCGAAGCCAAAGTCTAATATTGCAAGCAATATTGCAGTCATTATTTATAATCCTTGTCATATTGCTTCCCTTTTCCCACAGGTGATCAAAGAGTCCGTACTTGGTTGCTTGCTGGACTGCCTGCCATCAGGGGTCAATAGAGAGAGGATCAGCAGTGCGACAATGAAAGAGGCCTACGTCCAGAAGATGGTCAAAGTCTTTAATGACCAGGACCGCTGGAGTCTCATCTCATTGTCAAACAACAGCGGGAAAAACTTGGAGCTCAAATTTGTCAGCATGCTGAGGAGGCAGTTTGAGTTCAGCGTTGATTCCTTCCAAATCATTTTGGATCGTCTTCTCGAATCTTACCTGCAGGAGTCGCAGCACAAGCATCATGTTACACTGAAGGACCAAGAGGTCGAGAATAAAGACGTTAAGCAGAAAAGTACTGAAAAACCCAAACGGAAAAATGCACCCCTCTTAGAGAAAGGGGCTCACGTTACCGACGCTGACCAGAAAAATGAGATGCATGGAAAACAAGATCAAATGGAATCGACTAAACACGTCACACGGGAAGGAGGTAGTAAAGCCAAAACAACCACAGAGCTCAAAGAGAACCAAGAAAACCTTAATGAATCCAAACTCCCTGGGCATGCATCCTTAGACGTAATCGCAGGAGAGCAACCAACCACTGAAATCAACGAGGCAGACTATAAACTCAAAGATGAGGCACAGTCCCCAGACTCAAACGAATGCTCCGGGCACTCAGGACTGGTATTTTTAAATACTAATGCTGAAAAACAGGAAGTACTCACAGAGGAAACAGGACTGACAAAAACCACGCAGCCGACGCCTGTGGAGTCCGTAACAGCGACAGAGAACCGTGATAGTAAAGAATTATCCGAGAACACAAAGACGTCTCAGAGCTTCGAAGAGTGCGTAGAAGACGAAACACGATGTTTGTATAACCCAGATGTTGACTCATCTTCTCAAGTAGACGTGATTTTAGAGAATGAAAAAAAAGTTCCAATCAATGTACTGACAGATGCTGAGATTGAAGGAGACATAGAGCAAAGTCAGATATCGAAAGAATGTTTAACGCCAGACCCCACGCAGGCTGATGAGTGCGTCTCTTCCATCTCTGTCGCGCCGCTATCGCGAAACAGCACTCTGGAAACGCACAACACACCACAGATTGAAAGATCACCTGACACACCTGACAGCACAGCAGATACTCAGGACACACTCACGCCACCTGGCCTCGTTCTGGAAAGAAAGGCATTGAGTCCGGCTTGTAAGGTCTCCGAAAGACTCTCTCATATGGTTGTGCTAAAGCACTCGTCTCCGAAACCTCCACGTAGGATGTGTAGGAAGGTGACCTCCATTCCTTACCAAGGCACAGCCTTTGAAAGTGACTCTGTAACGGATTCCTGTTTAGATCCAAAATCTTCCTCAAGCCCTGAACTAGATCTGAAAGGAAATCAAAGACTTAAGCCCGGTCTTGTTATGGTAACTGGTTCAGAACTCACAAGAATCACACACTCGATTACAACAGTCCCAAGACCTGAAAGCAACCCAGACAGCGACCTTTCGGCAAATCTGGACTTTTCCGCCACTCCTGATCCTGTCCCTGATTCCACTTCTAATCTACCTCCGGATCCGGAATCTTCTCAGTTCATTACAGCGTGTTTGTCCATGACAGACATTCAAAGTCAGGAAGCGAGACCACAATTGGCTGAGCAAACGCAGTCTTCCGCGGAAAATACTGCTTTGCAACTGAAACATTCGGAATCTCCCGATAGCCTGGACTCACTAGTTTCACACGCTGATGAATCTTGCTTAAATGCCCAAGAGGCCGCACAAACCTCAGGAGATGAAACCAATGAGGAAGAGGAGAACAACACGGATGAGCCAAATGGCAGCAGTGAAAAGACTTCACCACGACAAAAGACCTCTCCCCCCCGATCACCTCCCTCCTTCCACGGTGGCGCCCCCCTTGTTTCATGTCTTCCGCCTCCTGTACTCAGTTTTACCCCTTCGCCCCCAAGCCTCAGCCCTCCGCCATGTGTGACTCCTCCCTCGCGCTGCCTCTCGTCTTCGATGCTGCACACTGCCGGCTCTACGACCAGTTACAGCTCCCCGTCCGTGGGCTTCAGCCCCACGTCGTCCAGCATCAGCTCACCGCCTTACCTCACCCCGCCTATGCTCAGTCTCAGCCCTCCCCCTGTCTGTCTAACTCCTCCTTCTCCTTGCCTCAGCCCTCCCCTCCTCTGCTTCAGTCCTCCAGCGGAATCAGAGGATGCCGTCTTTCAGATATCCTCGACCACAGACAGCGATGAACAGATTGTCGAACCCACTACCCTGCGCCGAGTCCCTGTCCTACAACTGGAGGATAAAATAGAACAGACGTATGTTTCCCTGTTGAGCGAGGTTCCAGAATCCGTCTCTTTTCCAATCACACTCCCGAGTGCAACCTCAAATGCGCTGCCCCACGCTCAGCTCGGAGACCCAAGTGAACCTGCCCCTCCAGACACAGATGAAGCGTTTAGCCCTGCGTCTGAGAACAAAGAACCCCGGAAAACAACTGCAGACGTATCTGAAGAGATCGCCACTCCGCAGGCAGCAAGCTGCGTCCCTGCGGTGGAGGTCCTAGCCGAGAGCATGTACGGCGACTTTGAGGCCGCCATGGACCACCTGCGCTACCGCTTGATCGCCACGAGGAATCCCGAGGAGATCCGAGGCGGCGGCTTGTTGAAATACAGCAACCTCCTGGTCCGGGACTATCGACCGGCCAGCGAAACTCAAATCAAGACACTGGAGCGTTACATGTGTTCGCGCTTTTTCATTGATTTCCCCGACGTGCAGGAGCAGCAGCGGAAGATCCTGTCCTACTTGAAGAATCACTTCATTGGTGAGGAGAGAAGCAAGTATCAGTACCTAATGACGCTGCGCCGCGTGGTCGACGACAGCACCGTGTGTCTGATGGGCCACGAAAGGCGCCAGACTCTCAACATGATCACAGTGTTGGCGCTGAAGGTTCTCGGGGAGCAGAATATTATCCCCAACACGGATCACGTCACATGCTTCTATCAGCCTGCGCCGTACCTTGCGGAGCACAACACGCCCTATCTAACGGAACCCAGTTACTGCAGCTACTACATACCTCAAGGGGGATCAACTGTCCTTTACCAACCGTACCCCTTGCACATGCATACACAAATGGGACTCGTTTAACTACAAAGGAAACATGCATGAATAACTCTACAAAACACACAGCAAAGGTAAAAACCTGCCTGCCATGAGAGCGAAAACACGCTTTCGTCTCTAACACACTTTTTGGTGAGTGCAAGGCGCTGTACTCCAAAGTTCAAACAAGAATATTAGTATTGAAAAACAAAAGGAAAAAAAATATTCTGGTATTGTTTCTGACTCAGGGCGGCACGGTGAGCGAGTGGTTAGCACGTCCGCCTCCCAGTTCTGAGGACTCGGGTTCGAGTCCAGGCTCCGGTCTTCCTGGGTGGAGTTTGCATGTTCTCCCCGTGCCCGCGTGGGTCTTCTCCGGGTAATCCGGTCTCCTCCCACATTCCAAAGACATGCATGGCAGGTTAATTGGGCGCTCCGTATTGTCCCTAGGTATGCTTGTGAGTGTGGATGGTTGTTCGTCTCTGTGTGCCCTGCGATTGGTTGGCAACCAGTCCAGGGTGTAGCCCCGCCTACTGCCCAGAGCCAGCTGAGATAGGCGCCAGCACCCCCCGCGGCCCTTGTGAGGAATAAGCGATCAAGAAAATGGATGGATGGATGTTTCTGACTCATAACACTTTGGCATACCTGGGACCAAAGATGAGTTCCATGCAAACGTACTTCCAGGTTCTTGGATTCCGACGTGTTCTTCTCCTGTTCTTACTGTGGTGTTCTTACTGGGTTTGTTAAGACTGTGGACCTTACCTGTGATGAATATTGTGCATGGACTACATGGGACTGTTCTCGCCACTGCCAAAATACTGTGTGACTACGTTCCTCAGACGGTTTCATGTGACTTTTGTTTTCATTTACTCAAGAGTAAAATGTTGAAGATGTATACAAAGATGGGTTGATCAGTTTGTGACGTGCTATATTCAAACGACATGCATGTTCACATATTGTAAGATTCACGGGAAGTAAGATAATGCATGAGCAAGTTGATTTACCGTACATATATGACACAATGCAAAAGCTTTTCAACTCATAGAAATTGATCTATTTTTGCAAAACTTTCCAAGACAATACCCAACTGTCATTCTACTGGTGGTCCACAATGCCTTTGTAATAACTGTACAACATATTACAGTATGTTGTGTGTGAATACAATCCGTCATTCTCAAGCAAACTGTGAGAAAACGTGCTTGATACCCTTTTTTTTTTTTTTTTTTTTTTTTTTTGTGGAGCCCTTTATGTAGTCACGTGACGTACTTCACCATTTAATTTTCACAGGTGGTCAGATTATAACATCTTTGGGTCATTTCCTAGCACGGCTGGGCAAAAATTCAGAATTCAATTCGATGGATGAATTTGAATTTAAAAATGGCTTCACCCCCACAGGATGTTGAATTGAGTTTTAAATTGGATTACAGGAAGTAGAATTGGATTCAATGCAACTCATTCTCATCACGTATCAGCGTATGTCACCGGTGTGTTTCAAATGAAATGTCTAAAATGTTTGGGCAGCCATTATAGATAAACAGCGATAAAACAAGTCATTGAAATGCTTTCTATTATCATATAAAACTATTTATAAGTTGATAAATTTTTTGATCAAAATTCTAAATATTTACAATAATTTAAATTACTACATGCAATTTATGTTGTATATAGGCTTCTTCCTTGTAAAAATAAACTTTAACTTTGCGTCATGAATTTCTTTGACTTTCATGGAATTTCGATTCTACTTCCTGCAATGATAATTTGAACTTCAATTTTGCTTCCTTTTTTTTTCCCAATTCAAGAATTGAATTGGAGTTCAGGGTTCATTCTCAGTTGAACGGTGAATTTTGCCCAGCTCTGATTTCTAAGCACGGCGGAGGTAGAAGAAATTTGCCTTTTGAAATACTGACTCTTCTTAGAATGAATCAGCGCTCACAAATCCACATGATAATTCCATAACAAGTTGAACCCAGCACGGAATTCATTTAAAGTAACAGAAACTATGACCAAAGATGGTTGGGCAGGGAAATCAAGTGCCTAATTGAAAGAAACGAGTTTTTAATCTTCCTGTTTTGCGGGTATTAATGGGGTGGGTGTGGACCTGTGTTGTTGTTTTCATATTTAATTGTTGACCCTTGTCACTAGCTGCCTGTTTTGATGTCTTCTTTAATGTGTTCATTTGTTGTAGTTTATTCATGTTAATTTTTGATAAATAAAGTGGAACTGGAAAAAAAGTTCAAATTATGGTGAGATTATTTCAGAAGTAGCTCAGCCAAAATGAAAAAGTCACATTTCTTCCACATATAAAATATCACAATTTATCTCAAATATTGCTCACAAACCAGTCTAAAGCTGTGATAGTGAGCACGTCTCCTTTGCCGAGATAATCCATTCCACATCCACAGGTGTGCCATATCAAAATGCTGATTAGACAACATGATTAGTGCACAGGTCTGCATTAGATTGCCCCCCAAAAATGGCCACTCTGAAGGGTACAGTTTTGTTTTATTGGGGGGGGGGGGTTCTGAGGACTCAGAAATCTTTGGTCAGTACTGACTGGTTCTCTGGAGAAGCAAAGGAGAAGTCCTCACTATCACAGATTTAGACTTGTTCGTGAACAATATTTAAGAGAAATTGTGATATTGTGTATGTGGAAGCAGTTTTAGAGCTTTGAGTTCATCTCAGAAAAGATGGCAGCAAAAACACAAGTGTCGCGTTTCTATTTTTGTTGCGTAGTTCAACCAATTAGTTACAGTTTTTGCTCTGAATGCAGAGATGAGATTCCACCGCTTGTCAGTGCAAGCGCAGATATTTTATGGCGGGTTACAGTTAATCCAGTTTTGGTAAAATCCAAAACTATTTGCCTTTTAGACAGCTGTTCAGGTAGCATTAAAAAAAATTATAAAAAAAAAAAAAAAAAAAAAATCAGCGTAAAATATAAACTAAATGCAATTGCTTGATGAGCTGAATTTGGCGTGCTTGATCAAATAAAGTAAGCATGCTTAAATTTTTCTGCATGTGGCCCTCGCAGGAAACAAAAATTTGACTCACCTACAATACAGCTTGTTTAAAAATATGTAAATTTAAGGAAAAGGCTGTGGCTTCTGATTTGGTTTTACACATAGTTATCAAAAATACCAACAGTGTGTTGTTGCAACAAGGAAACTCCCTCCCAGCTGACTCCCTTCTATGTCACACCGCTAATTATACAGTGGGCGACAATGTGATCACAGGTTGGTGCTTTCACACATCATCTATTTACTCCCAACGTCGGCTCACGCGAAGGCTGTGTGTGACTCTCTGGAAGAGAGAAGACGTGTGCGTGATCTTTAAGGCTCTCTATCAGTATCTTGCAGACCTCTCAGCCACTCGGGGGTTTCCATAGAGACAGGGACAGACAGCCTGTTGGGCGCAGCAGAGCAATGACGTCGGACAGGGGGGAGACCCACACAGCAAAAATGGGTGGGAGGGCGGATGCTAAAAGAAACAAAAGAGGCTGGTGAAATCAACGGCTCAAGATAGTGGACGGGTGACTAGACGGGAAAATAGAGTTGAGAAGGTAACAATAAGACAAGGACAGCGAGTGGAGAGGTGGTGATAAAGCAAAAGAGGTAGGTGGAACAGAGGAGTTGATGAGGAACGCGTGGGAGGCTGTCAGGCCTTCAGTCACAAGGGAGTCACCGTGAAGTGGCTGCAGTGACGCCAGCAGTGATGTCAGAGCAGTATACACGCACACGCACACACACAAGCATGTGCACCAGACACACGGCTGCATGTGCATCCATTTTCCTAATGTGCAGCCCACTTGTGCACCATCAACAGGCATTTTCAAAAATTACTCAGACACCTCATCCACACGTCTCCATAACTCATTCGGGTTTAGACGGCAGGGCGTGTTACTCAGACGTCCAAGTCCCTTTAGATCATGGAGTTAAATTTAGCGTTGCAGGGCGTCAACATGCGAGTTTGGCAGCGCAAATGGTTATCTCAATTGATTGAAAGTACAAAATGCCAGACTGTTTATTACTTTTGGTTGCCCTTTACAATTTCATGTTAGTGCAATGTTTGTAAATGTCATTCTCAAATGAACTTGCGATTGAAAATCAACTGGAATTAGAGCTGCTGAAGGCTTTTTTTTTTTTTTTTTTTTTTACTCTTTTGAGGACACAATTCACATTTAGTATTCACCATTTACTGAATGTATATTTAGTCATTTATAAAAATGACTGCAGCCTCACCCAACCTAACCTTGTACCACTCACACCCTCTTAAGTTTTTTTTTTTTTTCCCCTCACTCCACTACTCCACCGTGTGCCTCTCACACATTAGCCTCCTCTGACTCAGTGCTCATTCAGCACAGACAGAAAAAGCTAAAAAAAATCTTGATGAATAACAGCAAGGAAAAGCAAGTGTAGTTTGTTGTCATATAAATCATCACACATTCCGCAGATACACGTACAGCATATTATATATATATACACACAGTGCTGTATATGTACATACACAGTGCTACCTTGGAGTTTGAACATAATTTGTTCCTGTGAAGTGTTCAAAGTTCGAATTATTAAACCTCCGAAATGTTTTTCCCATTGGAAATAATGTCAATGCAATTAATCCGCTCCCAAGCTCCAAAAACAAGAAATTCCTATTTTAACTCATTTGCTCCCAAAAACGTATAAATAGGCTTATGTTCTATTTTAATTGTTTTAAGTGTCCCAAAGACGTATTTATATGTTTTTATGTGTTTTTTTTTTTTTTTAAGAGAGAGCTCTGGATTGTTAATTCGGTAGTGTTACCGATTCAACGTCTTATCATCATTGCATCATTTTTTTTTTTTTATGTGTATGTGTGCGTTTCTGTGCGTGCCCGTATGTGGGTGCGTGCGCGTGCGTGCAAATAATTCACCTAAAGCCGAATAAAATGTTAATTTTAAATAAAATTTATTTTTTAATGAAATTTCTATTTTAATGTTAATTATGTTAATTTTTTTTAATGCTAGATTATACAGAACACTTTGATGCGGCCTCTCAACTGCAGAGAAAGGGTGAACAACGGTAGTAATTACAAACACGGCCAGCGGGTGGCAGCAGAGGATAAGAGATCAACCAGGGCCATGTTGAAAACAAGCTGATTTCCCCAGAATTCTAATCAAATTTTTGAATAATAATAAAAGGAAAAGGTAAAGAAAATCACCACCACGCATTCATAGAAGCTCAGAGGTGTCGATTGGGAAGGAGTTCATGGGTAAAAATCCTATATTTATATAGTGCGTTTTCCTGAGTGAAAACGGAAGTAGGCTATAGTGCAGGGGTGTCCAAACTATGGCCCGGGGGCCATTTGTGGCCCACCTAACACTTTTTGGTGGCCCGCGGTATATAATAAAAGTAAGTTAAACCTAAAACCTAAAAATAAATCCTGAACTATTTGACTTATGACCTTTAGCAGTAGCAGTGTTTCAAAAATAACTACATTATATTAACAATATGCCATTGCTTCAATTATTTTAATAAATAAGTTCAAGTAAAAAAAAAAATAATAATAATCAAGGCCCTTGCATCTTTGTATGTGGTCCTTGTAAGAAAAGGTTTGGACACCCCTGCTATAGACCCTCCAAATGGCATGAAATAAAGAAAGACCTGCTGCACAACGCACGTGTTATTTCCACTTCTGTGACGGAGAGCTGAAGAGCTTAAAATATGAAACCGGTCCATCAGTGTTTACATTACATTGATGCCGGGTCTCTTTGGGACGATGTTCCAATAGTCTGTGACGTGGAGCACTTCTGCTGTTTGGATTGAAGAGTCATTTAGCATGGAACTTGATGACAAGGGTCAAAGGGAGTTTGTGTGTGTGTGTGTGTGTGTGTGTGTGCGTGTGTGTTTATGCCTACACTGATTGACGTCACAGACTCCCACTCATTTCCATCTCGCCTGCATGCGCACAGAATAGATTCCCATCTGCATCCAGCTTTTCTCCCCTGGAACATTTTTTTTTGTACCCTTATTTTATGTTTTGCTCCCTCCCTTAATGCTCACCAATGTTTCTTTCTATCGTCCTTCCTCCTCCTGCCTTCCTATAGTCACTGACTCGCTTGCATCCATGGAGCGGAGACAGCTTGGCGGATAAACAAGACAGTTAAGCATAAACATTTGAAGACAGCAAGACAAGCTCCTCTTAGAAAAGCACATGAAAGACCCCTGCCTTAAACGTCTGTTCATTTCAAGCATCACTAAGGTTCTGCAAGGAGGGAGGGCACATTGACTCCTTGCACCTGATGGCTGCTTGTGTGTGTGTGTACACGGTCCTCTTTTCTCTTCTCCATGCGTGCTGAACTGTGACGTCGTTTCCGCAGTCGATGTTCAGCCACACTCACTCGTCGGTATCCCTGGTGATGACGGGGCATCATTTTAAATCGCTTCCTCGTGAAAGGTCATCCTCATGTTTTAACGCAGACGAAGGTGTGTGCAAAAACTCACTCAGCCGCTCTCACGCTCGCCTCCTCCCGTGACCATAATTAAGTGCACGGTGGGGCTGCAGGGGAAGACAGAGGCTGGAAATGCGTGGGATGACAGGGTAGGACGTCTACGTGTTTGATAAAAAGAACATGAAAGCTTTTTTTTTTAAGTCATCATTCCGAGAGTTCGACAGGACACGGGTGCATAAGCCAAATATCTGTGATTACCCTGAATTTGGGAAAAGAATCCCACGGACAAACCCGAAGCAGGTGGACCAGAGACAAGAGTGTGCGTGCATGTTTGTGTGTGTGATTTACAAGTAAAGCCATTAACAAGTCAAAGGGATGATCACAGGAGACAGATTGAACAGATTGATCGATCCATGTGTTGGAACTGTGAAATATCACTTTGCAGATGAAAAAGAAAAAAAAAAAGTATACAGGTGCTAAAGAAAAAGGCATTGCACCTCTGTCTGATCAATGCACAGTTTTTCTGCTCATGATAAAGACAGTGGAGAATACATACATACTCTCATTCGAACTTTCTGGCTGAATATGAGGCCGCTTACTCTTCACAAGGCTCACTGGAGCCAATCCCATCCGGCTTCGGGCAGTAAGTGGAAAGCCCTGAACTGGTTGTCAGCCAATCGCAGGGCACACAGAGATGAACAACCACTCACACTCAAAAGCACACCTAGGGACATTTCAGAGTGTTCAATTAAGCTGCCATGCGTGTCTTTGGAATGTGGGAGGATGATGCATGAGTACCCGGAGAAAACCCACGCGGGCACGGGGAGAACATGCAAACTCCACCCAGGAAGGCCGAAGCCTGGACTCGATCTTGCAGCCTTCTTAGATTTCAAACAACTTCTGAATAAAAAAAAAGTTGGTTATTGTATACTTTATACATTAATTGTACTATTTTAAGCTCGACTCGGTCATGAAATTTGATCATATTTAATTTAATGAATAACGGATTTGTTGGTTCAATTTAACATGAGTGATTAATAACTCGTATGGCTATTTTTTGTAGCTTAAACACAGATTGAGTGTTAGGTTTATATGTTTTTCCCCATATTTCCACACAATAAGACAAATATGGCAGTTTGGGGTAAAATGTATTAAACTTACTTTATTTCGGGCAATGTTTATGCAGGTTTGTGTGCATAATTTATACATTTAAAGTCAAAGTGTGTAATGTTTAGCGCCATCTAGTGATGAACTAATAATTAAATCAATTTAAAAACCCACTATTGATTTCAGCATGCACAAAATAGATTTTCTATCACATCAATGTCAAACTCCATCCATCCATCTTTTTGTTTTCCCATGCAAAAGACTGGAAAGTATGCATGGTGATTTCTTCACATTATTCAAATTTTCCTGATTTTGTGGGTTTAATGAGCTGTAAGCCCAAATAATGTAAAAATAAACAAAAAAATACTTGAAATCACTTGAGTTGTGGACCCTGAATCTATAATGTATGAAAGTACGACTTTCTGAATAGAATTACAGAAATTATTCAACTTGTGGAGGATATTCTAATTCTTTGACGATGGTCAATGTCTGACCAATTGGTTAATCAAGGCAATTTTCAGAGTGTAGGTCTGCCAGCTGGGTGGTGAATGGTTGACGGCGCTACTCCTGCCTTCACTGGTGTGTTTCAAGAAATTCTCCAGCAATTCAAGAGGACATGACCACAAAGTCGATCAACTGCGGCATAACGTGTCTTGGTGCCGATCCATTGGCGATTGGCCTCTCCCAGAGTTGGTGACCCCCATGGGAATTGGAGCTGCAGCCCGTGAGTACAGGCCTGGCCACATGGTAGCCTCCAGATAGGGGCCCAGGTGACTTTGTGTCTCGGGCAATGGAAAACAAGGTCCACGTTTTGGTTTTAACAGAGGGAGTTAGTTGCTCACCGGTACTTTCCCTAAGAACTGTTTGCCAAGGGTGACTCTGCCAGGGGCATAAATCCCAAGCGCTCATTTGATTACTGGTAAGAAAGAAAGAAAGAAAGAAAGTACGGAAGCATAGAGCTGCCAATGTGGAGTAAACATTTTTGGCTGGTGAGTATGTTTGAACATACTCGCAAATATGTTCGAACGTACTTGTAGGCTACATGCTACAAAGTTAGCATACATTCCCATAATGCCACGGGGTATTATTTGCGCATGCGCAAGTGAAAAAAATGACAAATCTAAATCATGCACGGCAGACATAATAAATCATAAAAGTTACGAATAAACACTGTTGTTGTTGTTTTTTTTTGTCTACGTAAATTTCTAATGAATTGATAATTTGGCCCAAATGTCTAAAAAGGTATGCTAACTTTGTAGCATGTCGCCTCCATGTAAGTTCAAACATATTTGCGAGTATGTTCGAACATATTTGCAAGTATGTTCGAATGTATTTGTATGTTCGAATGTATTTGCGACTATGTTTGAATATATTTACGAGTATGTTCGAATATATTTGGGAATATGTTCAAACATATTTGCGAATATGTTCAAACATGTTTCAATACGTTTGAACATATTTACAAGTATGGTCGAACGTACTCGACAGCCAAAAATGTTTAGTCCACATTGGCAGCTCGACGCTTCCGTAAGAAAGAAAGAAAGAAAGAAAGAAAGAAAGAAAGAAAGAAAGAAAGAAAGAAAGAAAGAAAGAAAGAAAGAAAGAAAGAAAGAAAATGTAAATAATTGAAAATGTAGTTTTAAAAAGTAATGAAAGTAATAAAATTAAATAAAAAAAACAAGGTCAATTTAAGTTTAATATTAAAAGTTTAATATTAAAGGCCTTTTTTTGGGGGGGGGGGTTGTTTGTTGAGCCAGAGCTCTGTGTTGAGCGAGGCAAGGTTTCCATCTAGTGGCACATACTTGGAACAACACCCACCCCTCGGGAGACACCATATCGACAAAATGGAGCCCAGTGCTCGGCCATGACGATTATGGCTGGCTCAAGAGAAGCCGCATCTGCTCCACGAAATAGCCAACGAGCAGGAAACTAAAGCGATTATGACGTATTTACTGTGGCGGATGTGGGCCGCGAATCATGGATGGATTTGCAGGAGAGAGAAAACAGAGAGAGAGAGAGAGAGAGAGAGAGAGAGAGAGAGAGAGAGAGAGAGAGAGAGAGACTGCTAAATCCTACTTTAAGATATCCTATTTAGGGGTGAGCACTAGCGAATGTGAACCATATAATGAAAACACTGCTCTGAAAAAATGTTTATGAACAACAGACATGCGCGTTTGGATGTAGTTTAAAAAACAAAGCCGCTGGACTCAAGAGAGTGGGTTAGCTTAACAACACTATTTGCATCTTTCATGATTCTGCTTGCATGTAGGTCTCAGTGGAGACTGAGCTAAATGTGAAGGAAGATTGTATAGAAATAATGTAAAATAGTGCATCTGGGTCATGGTATTCATGCAGAGTTGTGTGTAAACATGTGAAGACTAGGTGGAAGGCAAACCAGGGCAACTTAACACAAAGCTAATGGAAGAGGGAGATGTTGACTTTCAGATGACAGAAGCGTGCCAGGATTACCAACCTTGATCAGGCCAGACACATTATTAATTAGGCATCATTATTTGCGTGATGCTATAATATTTATCCATGTGTAGTTGTAAAATCATCTTACTATTTTTTTATTCCCCCCCCCCCAAAAAACAGTCTCCACACACATGCTTCGAGGAAAATTCCCAGGACTCGTTTTTATTAAGAGAATTTCAGAACATAAGAGTGGGACCAGACACCTGCGTTTGTGAGTGATTTCCAAATTCAAATCATTTAAAAACACAACCGTTCAAAAAAAAATAAGCTGACATGACAGCGTGGATGGCGCAGGAGCTGTTTTTTTCTTTTTTCTTTTTCTTTCCCATCTTGCTCATAACGCAGGGTCGTCTCGGACACAGGCCAGAGGCATCACTGTTCCAGGAATGTTTCGCATGTTCGTCTTCCTCTTTCTTATGGGCGATGCGCTTAATTAACCTTGAAAAACACATTTTCAATGAGGGGGAAAAAAACAAATAATAATGTGACATAAGCAAAGGGGAACTCACTGCACATTAAGAGATCTAAAAGAAACAGCCACGACGACATGGCTGAACCGTTAATAAAACATGGATAGGAAGCTGAACTTGCGAGGAGAGGGAGGGTCTAATCTGCAGAGGAGGCGGCGGGAGGAAAAGCACAGGAATACAACAAGTCACGACAGAGCCAATCCGGCAGGGGACACTTTCTACACCAAACAAGGCTTGAACAATCACGAAATGCCATTTAAAAAAGATTTTAAGTGTGTTTGTCTTGCTTGCAGACACTTTGATATGACCACTGCAAATCTGCAAGGTGCTCCATAATCAGCTTTTGCTTTTTGTGCTAAAAATCTGTACGGATACTTATAAAATCATTGATAAAAATATTCCTCTGTTAACAATACGCCTTGGAGGGAAACCATGTGAGAGACTTGAGAAGGGAGATTCAAAGGGAGGGCTTGTAGAGGAGGAACGCTTGGGGCAGTGGTGCTACTCTGACTTGGCCTCCTCCTTGGCCTCCTCGGGAGCTTCCTCCACCTGCGGCACACGGAAACGATAGCGAATCGGCAAGGTCAACGCCATCGTTTGCACTTTTCCCGAATCCGCAGCCGAAGCGTCCGCTCACCTCATTGGTCTTGGCCTCTCCGTTCTCAGAGTGGTTTTCTTCATTGGCCTCTGCCTCGGCGTTCTCCTTTGTCTTCTTGGTCTTCTTGTCTTCCTTCTTGTCATTCACAGCCTTCTCCTTCTGGGAAAAGGCAGCAAGATGAGCGGATTCATATTCAAACAGTTGATGGCCGCGAGCGCGGTTGGCCCCGCCTACCTTCGCTGCCTTCTTCACTTTTGGTTCCACCTTAGATGTGGCCGGCTTCAGCTGACAAAAACAGAAATAAAATATGCTCAAATGGGTTTTCTTTTGTTCATGCGCAAGATTTGCGTTGTATAAGCAGTCTAGGTCCCGGGGTATAACTTTTAAAAGCAATTGCTCGTTCTATTATTACACTGTAACATTAAGAAATTATTACAATATGCAAAACTAAGCTGTTAAGAGTATTGGGTTACTTTAAGTCAAGTTGCCAAATATGTCAAGCCCTTTTGTATGCTGCTTTTTAACAAATCATGTGATAGGGCTCTAAATCACTGTCACACTTACGTTTGTAAAATAAATAAATTAAAAATTAAAAAAAAAGATACATGAGTAGTACCGAGTATAAAATTTCTATAACCACGGTTGGTTTTGCTCTCTAAAATTGTTGTCTGAGGTTTTGAATGCAATCTGAAAATATTCTATTCTAAACATTACACGACTTTTTTTTCTTATAATTATCAAAAACAAAGCGGGCTAATCCCACAAACCCTTTATGCACGGGTTTCATATTATTTTGTAGTTACAGAATATGAACCACCAACCTATCTTGGAAACAATCTTCAACTTTTCTCTGAATGTAAAAGTGTATAATATTTGATTAAAATGTTTTTACGATTTAAAAAGAGGCAGCTGCGTGCTACTACAAGCTTATGTGATTCAAATAAATTGATTATGTTTAAACATATTTAATCATAACTTTTTTTTTAAGATTAATGTAAATTACCCTTAAAATTGTGGCATTAAAATAAAGTTTTAACTGAATTGTTCTCAACCTGCATTGGGTTATTTTTAACCCAGCAGTTTTTAAATATATATATATATATATATATATATATATATATATATATATATATATATATATATATATATATATATATATATATATATATATATATATATATACTGTTTAGACTGTGATGCTATTTATGAATGATTAATGAACACTCAAATTAATTTAAAACAAACAAAAAAAGGTTTTGCATGGAAAATCGCCTGTTTTTACCAAATTAACTATTTGCTTGTATATATTTAAGTTCTGTTTATCTCAAGTTAATTAGCCATATTATTCAATGAAAACATTATTTCTTAATTGGGTTCTCTTACATCTGATAACCGTGCTGATCTCCTCGTGGGCTGTAACAGAAAACAGGTTATTTTTAATCATGTTGCAATGTAATCTTGGGACATTGTGCATGATGACAAATACAACATTATATTTAAAATGCCATATAAAGTGCAATTTAACATTTTCAACACTCACCTCCTCCTTGTCCTCTGGTTCTTGTCTCTGCAAAAGAGAAAAACAGCAGTTAAACACAGAAGCATGAAAATACTATTGTTAAAAGCTTAATTTGTGATTATAAGTACAATAAAGTGCCACCAAACGACTTGTGTACTTAAAATGATTAACAACAGAGGTGTCGAAAAAACTTTTTCATATCACCCAAAAACATGAAAGTGTGACACATAGAGCTGCTTTAAACCGTTTAGGGCTATGCAATATGGCGGCAAAGCGTGGTGGGCGAGAGGGGCTCCGAGAAGTTGAGCATGCGGGCCTCTGGGGACACATTTGGAGGGCCCCGGCCTCGCTTGTCCCTTTCACTCCCCCGTGTCTGCCTCCCATTCAATGCATGCAGCTCAGATTTGAAAGCTGGCGCGGGAGTCTCAGAGAGGGGGGGGGGGGGGGGAGACCTCGCTCAGCCTCACTGGCGCCACCCGCAGGCACAGCGCCGCCACCGCAGCCATTTGGGACTACGAACAAAGAGAGAAAATATAAAATTGTATCCAAACGCGACCGCGAATGTCGGATTTTGCGCCCAAAGCGCAAAGTAAAGTCACCGTAGTATTTTCTGGCGCCACTTTGGCGCGCTTTCTCGGGCAAACGGCGATAAGCTCGCCGTTTGTTCTCGGCTGGCTCGCCGACGAAGGTGGACAAGAGCTGCAAAGCATGGCTGCTGCTGCTTGTGCTTTAACTGCATGGAGAGCCACAGACTTCGAGCTACATAACGGACAGCGGCGGCTTGCACCGTTACAGAGCCTATCAGCGCGGGAAAATATTCATTCCAACACACAAAAAAAATCACATTATTTTTACAAATCTGGGCGAAATGACCGATTACATCCGAACACTATACATTGTGTTATAATTAAGTAATGTCTCAGAGGAACGTCTCGCACGCGTTTGCATTGCATCCGCGCTCCTCTAAGTATGTTTACGTGTTTTATCTCACTCACCTTTCTCCTGGGCATGTTGAGCTCGTGGATGTTTTAACGCAAACACAACTAAAAAAAAAACAGTTGTTCTCAGTGCATATGAAGACGAATGTCTGTCCTATGCTCGCCAGTGTAGTAAACACACAGAAGCAGAGAGGCGAGTGGTTGAATGGGGGGAGGGGTGCGGCTAAGCGCCGGATTGACAGCTCGGTCAGCCAATCGCGTGTCGCCTTTCAGGGCTGCGGAACACTTGGAATTTTGGAGCCGGTGATGGTTCGGGGCTCTGCACGAATGGCTTCTTCTTACAGGGGCAGATGGGAGGACGCCTGTGAGAATGAAAGGATTCGAGGACATGTTGGCCGAATACATGTGTAGTGATTGTTCAAGGAGAGGGTGGGGGGGGGATTCACGGGAAAGCCGCCGCGTTCGAGCCCCCCAACCGGTGGAAACATGCAACGTAAAAGCCGAGCTTTCTTGTTGATTTTTCTAAATAAAACAAATTAAACCAACATCCATCGATACGGGGCGATTTTTGTCGTCATCTGCATTCGTGTTTGAGTCCAATATGGCGCCCACTCTTCTCCTCGCGGACACTTTTTTTTTTTCTTCCCCCGGCTTTCCTAAATTCATTTGAGTGGAAAGGAGTGCATCGTCTGCTCCAGACGCCTGCAGGGGGCCCACTGAGCACGTCTCTTGAACATGGCTGCCCTCGCCTCTCACTGCTGTCTGGTGCACAACCACACGCACACAAAAAGAAGAAGAAAGAAAAACTCCTTCGCGGCGTGTTCTATGCACGGCAACTCATTCATTCGCCATTTTTTTTTTTTTTTTTTTTTTTGCTATGACACGTACGTGCGGTGCTGAAACGCAAAGACAACAACGAGTTGAAGTCCACATTCCCGCCAGACACAAAGCACAGTCTCGCCACATTTTATTATTTGCCATTTTGCGGTTACGTGTCTCCCTGCGACTCGACTCGAGCTGTGCACTTCTCACTGCTCAGAATCTCTCGAGAGGGGCTAAAAGGGGCGGGGAGGCCAGGAGGGGCGGAGGAATGCAAAAGCTCCATCCAGTGCAGTAAGAGTACGAGCGTTTGTGAAGGCAGTTTGTTTGTAACAGAGGATCAAACCTGATAACTTTGTCGTTTCGTTTTTTCCCCCTCCTCTCGCCACAATTCCTACAACATCAACCTGCCTCGAAAAGAGCCAGAGCAACAAACGTCTGCATCCGGGATTGACCATGGTGATCAAAGTGTACATAGCGTCCTCCTCTGGGTCCACTTCGGTAAGGGATGAGAGAATGTTACATCGTTATTGTGATGTGTGGCTATTTGCAGCATCCCCCTGCCCTCAAAAGCCAAAAGGAGGGCAGCTGAACTTTGCTTGAACTAAGAATTTGTATCAGTAGGGAAATGTCCGGCCCCTTTTACATGACCTGTCGTTTTGGATATTCTGTACACTTTATTTTTTTCAAGCTGTGTTACAAGAGAGTTGTAAGAGTACAATTTACAACATGCTGCTGTCGACTGTTGTGGTTTTGGTTATTGTGTTTACTGACAAGTGATGTTGATGACAGCTAAAACCAGGCTAGAAAACAGGAAATGCTGGCGGTTAACAAAACATTTGCTGCACATTCTCTGCTTGGAATGGTTTGGATTTGCTGTTGGAACTGAGGGTGTTTAGTTTCAGGCATGCCAATTTCATCCAGAGTGGAAAGGAATGATGGTGATGCAACTCTCCAGGGCCTTTTAGAAAAGTGCAGCCGGAGCAAGTTTAAGTCATTTTAGACATCTGGTTTAGGAGTGACACATCATTTTTGTGCATTAAACAATTAATCTTGGGTTGGAGTAGTACCTCTGATTTAAAGTGAGCACACAACCACGGTTGCAATCTAACACAACTGACTTTCCCAATGGTTTATGCTTGATTAACATTACCACAGAGATCTTTCTTCAGCTACACGTTATGTTTATTATTGAAATGTAGCGACTTGAACTGCACTGGGACCTGTTGCCAATGTTTTGCTTACCTAATTTAGGTACATGACAGGCTAACATGCTATAACATAAGCTAATTAACATACCCTCTCACAGTGATGTAGTGCACTTTATTTTCACCACAAACTACAAGTAGAGTCACAGTGTTGTTCAATTATTTGTACTTTTCAACAGGGTCATAAAACAGGATATTGATTCATGTATTATTGGCATGGTGAAATGATCAAATTGGATGTTGTAGTTGTATCGAATGTGGCCAATGAGTGCATGTTGGAGCTTTTTTTTTTAAGCATCTGTTGGTGTCATTCATTGATGTAATCTTTTCGGTGTACTAAACTAACATGCCTTTGTCATGAGGTTGACATCACCTTGAAGATGATCACTCAACACTCACTCAGTCACATAGAGCCTCTTTCTTTTCAGTCGGCACTGAGTGCTTAAATGGCTTTATTGCCCTTACAGTAAATGATTGGTGAAGACTTTGGTGGTCTAAAAGGACAGAGCCAGTCAACAACTCTGTGAGACACGCTCGCTATATCAGCCCTGATTCTGATCTGTTTTAGCAATCAGGAGCAACGGAGCCTGATGAATGTGCCATTACAAGCCTGGTCTGGTATATCAGCTCACATTACAGCTTAATTGTCTTTCCCGATAGGCATTTCCGACAGTTTGACGGGAATTTGTCCTTGTTTAGAATATACGCTATATAAAAGCAGCATTTGAATGTCTGACAGTTCTGGAAACAACTTAACTCATCACCACAAGTCCTAGTTTAATGCAATAAAAATGTTGGCATATTTGACATTTGCTAATAGAGATAGAAAGAACAGCTCAAATACAAGGACAACTCTTGTTCGTGTGTGAGCTACATAGTTTTCAAATTATTTGTCTGCATAAATCGGATGCTTGTAGGGCATTTTCTAAGGCCACAAAGTTATGTTTTGTCTTCAGATTTTGTGTTTAGCTTGTAAAGTAAAGCCATACTTAGAACCACTTCATTAGACATATCTGTGTAGAATTTAATAAGCGCTGTAACTACTTTTAAAAAATAATCATGTTTACAGTGTTAGAGAAATATTGAGCCAACTGTACGCTACATTTATTATTGAACTGGTAGTTTACAGTGGGTAGAACGGTACTGCACAATGAGATATATATGTCTCGTACATTCTGCTCCTTTAATTTCCCAGATAAAATCATCTAAATATTACAACTATCTCATTAAATCCTGTCCGATGACGTTACTAGGTCCTGTGTGAGAGGTGTAATCAATCCAGCACTTGCATAGAGCAATGATCAATCATGTGGTGTCCCTAGATGTATTGTCTTGTCTTATTTAAGTGTACCTACCTACAGTACAAGTGGTTTAGGTGACACAGTTCAGATTTTTTTGCTTTCAAGTGATACAATTTGGATATGCATCATGTAAGGGGAAAACTGCATGAAATTGCACGTCTTCATATTGGAATTAGACATATTCAGATTTTATTTTATTTTTTTAAACTAATATGTAGCAGATACTTGCCATCGTGAGCCTAAATGCACCTGGTCAATGCAATATATTTATATATATAAACACTTACATTAATCATTATCTAAGTAGATTAAACTGAATCCCCACTATTTGTGAAGAGCAAAAAATAAAATTTATTAAATCATGATAAATTAAACAGCAGGCTACATGCTTCTGTCACTCACAGCAAGTCGTCCAAGTCCCGTAGAAGCTGTTAACGCTACGCATGTTTTGGTGAACAACTTATATCTCCCCTGAACCCAGATTAAAGGTGGTCTCTAAGTAAAATGACATCATTTTTTTCCACCACAGTATGTTTGTATCTCAAAAGATTTGTTGGAAAAAAATGAAGTCATCCTCCAATTGTTTTTATTATATACTGGATCATAAACACTCCTAATACATGTTATTATTTGATAGATTTTAAGTCATTTCCTGCTACATATCTTTACTGCCTAGTACAAACTACCGCCACACGTTTTCCTTATTGCCACCAAGATAAGGTTGTACGTAATTGTGAATGCGGTAACATTTAGTAGTACATATCCGCAGTGTTTGTGTGTCTTTCTACCTCTGTTTTCTTCCCAGAATTTGTAGGTCAGACATTGTTTAATAGGTCAGTTGTAGGCTTCTCCCTCAGGCAGCTGCGAGGGAGCCGAGCCAAAGCTGTTCTTTTGTAAATGTGTTGCAATGCTGACTGAGCTCAGGCTTGGGTGGAGGCTACGACTGCTGTCAAACCTCCAGCAAGCCTCTGTTTTCAGCACAAATCAGATTTCCTTGAATCAAGGCAAAACTATTATCACTGTAATACTCAAATAGACATACAGAGTACACACATATTCTTGACTTGGCTTGACTTGAGGGTTTCCTGCCTTCTGAAAACAAACATTTAATTGTGTCTGTTTTCCATAAGTGATTGCATTTTTTTTTTTTGGTGTGAAGAATATGTTGTCAAGAAATTTTAAGTTTTCTGTTTTGTATTTGAAGTAAATGTAAGTTGATCCTCAGCCTCATTGCTTTGTGAGCGATTGATGTAAGCTTGTACTGGATACAGTTAATGTAATCAATCCGTGCTTTTGTCTGGCTGCGGTCAATGACTGAGCTTTTTTTTTAGGGATCGATCGGACCTAAATCTAATTTCCCTTCTTGACAACAAAACACTCAAATGCTGGTGATGATGACAGTGATTATGATGATGCCGTTTGTAACACGAAGAGAATCATTTCACAAGGCTATGCTGAATACAAAAAAACGAAGGCCTGGAGAATTATATGAAATCTTATTATTGTCTATGAACTGTTTTGAGTTAAAACAACAACACCTTGCTAGCGTTAATTACGTTACCGGAAATTAAACATTTTCATCAACACACTGGACGAAAACTAAACTACGTTACTAGACTACAACCCTCATTTAATAAACAATAACTAGGACTAAATCAGTATGCATTTTCATCAACTAATGAAGACGAAACGGAAATGTACTTCACTTCATAAAAACTGAACTAAAATAATCTATGGACATTTTAGTTCATGCACAAAAACGAGACAAAATTATATATTTTGTAACATCCTAGTCTGCTAATCTGTCACTGTGAAACTGTCATGTGACACACCACCTTTCTAATGTGCAGCTAGCGAGTGCAACATGCACAAACACGTGGGACAGATAGGAGGTGGATTCACAGTGAAAGGTAAAAAAAAAAGAAAAAAAAAAAGTAATTATCGTAACATGAATTCAATGACTATAACATTCCAACTATAATGTTAGTCTGACCGCTAACTAATGTAGGCTAACATACTAGCTTGTAGAATGGAGCCATACGAGCCACTTGAAATACTGTAAATGTGTGTGAACTTTGAAGTTATTTTTCATCAAAAAGATGAGAAAAAAATTCTATGTTAAAATAGTTTTAGATCTGAAATGTTCAACATTATCTGCTGACAATATATATATATACACATACATACACACATACAGGGGTAAAATGATTGTAGACTAGAATAAAATGCTAACACTAAATTCAGGCACATTTCCCCCAAAATATTGAAGGCTTTATACAAAAATGTGTTTGGCATCCGCGGAATGACCTGCATCAGCAGTCTTCATTCTCTGGGTATTAGAAACACATGATCCATTTCTAGACAAACAATACAACGTGTGTGCCACTTTTCCATGGGCCCATTCTCAGTGCTATTTGCATATCTATCTAGCTATATTGCACAAGGCAACATAGTTTATGGAAATGAATTATTTAAAGCAGCAGACGAGACTCATGAATCAGGAGTCAGAACTTTCACTTTTCATTCTTAGCATTATATACTAAAAGCATTGGAACACTGAGGCTAGTTAATAGATTTTTCTGGCCCCTGAAAGCATTTGGATTCATCATCAAAAGAGGAGCCAAGAGATCAACGTTTCAGTTTTTCTTTCATCTGGAACGCATACATAACTTAAATAAGCCATAACTACGTATAAGACCACATTTTTTGGTTAGCAAAAGTATTGAGCTTATAATGAACTGAATGAATTCAAATCAATATTTTATTTTTTGTATTTTTTTTTTGACTGCAAGTTGCAGTTGCAGGCCCCACCGATGCAAAAGAATCACTCAGTTAAATGTTGAAGCTGTGCAAAATGTTGCAGTGGTTTGAACATTTTTGTTATAAACATATGGTTGATCATGTTATTTTGTTGGTCATGTGGAACGTGTGGGATGTAAAATTGAGATAATGGTTTGGTTTAGTTTAGTTAACGAAAGCCAACAAAATAACTAATACTAAAATTCAAAAAACATTTTTGTAAACGAAATAAAATAAAAACCAAGATGCTTTTTTTAAAAACGAAAACTAACCGAAAATACATTTTACGTTTACAAAGCTAACTAAAACTAACTATAATTATAGTGAGAATGTCCGTTGTTTTAGTCTTTGTTTCCTTTTTAGACATTGTCCCAGCAGCCGGCAAGCATAGCGTTTAGTTGACTTTCAGCCACCAAATTGTTTCGTGCGCCACTCACCCATTAATACTCATACAATCTTGTAGTACTGTACTTTGCCAAGATACTGGTTAGCATTGCACCAGGTGTGTGTTTCTGCGCAGCTGAGGGTGCGTGTGTATGTGTCGACTTGCAGCAGGCCTTATTTGGCTCTCGTTTGACTTGTTACCTCCTCTCAAGACCCAGAGGAGCGTTTGTTTCCGTCTGGCCTTGTAGGGCCATCCTCCCTCTTACATGCACCCATCAAGGCCCTATTGGACAATGCATACAAACACACATCCATGTAAGTGGCAGGGTTAGACACTCTCCAATTCTGCTCCTTCTTCTTTTCTTTTCTTTTCGGCCTGTCCCGTTGGGGGTCACCACAGCATGTCATCCTTTTCCATCGTAGTCTCATCCTCCTCTCTAACGTCAGTTGGCCCCATGTCTTCCTTCACCCAAACCATCAACCTTCTTCGTCTTCCTCTCGCTTACATTCCCGACAGTTCCATACTCATCACCTTGTTCGAATTTGTCAGCTTCCTGACTTCATTCCCGCGGCAGCGACAGCACGCACAGATTTTTTTTTTCTTTCCACTCACTCACACGTGTAAGCTTGTGTGAGTGAGAGGAAGAAACAAAAAATCCATGGTTAGGAAAAAAATCACCACCAAACATTAACATAAGCCCAGATGTGTAGACTGAGAAAGAGTTAAAGTGTGTACATCCTGTATTTAAAAAGTGCATTTTCCTGAATGAAAACGACAGAACCTGCCTTGAACAGCTTTCGAAATAAATGTAAAATAGTTAATAGCAGGAAGCAATTCTTGCTTGTAAAAAAAATTATTTCTTCAGCACAAGTGTTATGAAAAGAAATGTTACTTCTTTAAATGTAAATAGTTAATTTGCATCTTTGCATATTTAAAAATGCAAAAACATTTATTAATAGCATTTTTAGTACATGTTGCGGGTCGCTTAGAAAGGGGTGGCAGGCCTCAATTGGCCCCCGGGCTATAATTTGGACACCACTGTTCTTCGTCAATATCAGAATTATCACTAATGTATAGTGGGATATTCCCTGACCTATAAACTACCATTCCAAAAAGTGTTTTGTTTTTAAGTGTAGCCTCTCGTGAGTAATTTCCTAAATTACGGTTTCCCCAATCCTCTGATAAAATAAAATAAAAATTACCATAATTAAAGAGGGAAAAGAGATTTTTTTTTATTTATTTTTTTGTGTGCAAATATTGAGCTCTCAAGTACTATTGACACAAATATTTTATATGCGTTAGCATTGCTTACCACACAGTGAACAGTTTTTCATGTGTGTTTTGTGTATCACAGCAAGAAGGAAGTGTGGAGCTTTTTATTTTTTTTATTAACCCCCCCCAGATGCATGACGGTTGCGTGAAACCAAAGCTGTTTCCTCAAATGGCTCTTCGCAGTTGACACATGACTATAACTGACAACTTCCTCTTCACCACCCACCCGCAGATTAAAAAGCAGCAGCAGGACGTGATGGGCTTCCTAACCGCCAATAAGATCGGGTTTGAGGAGTGTGACATCGCGGCCAACGAGGCCAACCGGAAGTGGATGCGAGAGAACGTTCCCGAGGAGTCAAGGCCGGCCACGGGGAACCCTCTTCCGCCACAGATATTTAATGACAGCAAATATTGTGGGGTGAGATAGAAGCAAATGATTCAAATTATTACCATGATGGGAACTAGTACACTGTAGTACACGTCTGTTGGCCTGCCTGCCTGTCTATCTATCTATCTATCTATCTATCTATCTATCTATCTATCTATCTATCTATCTATCTATCTATCTATCTATCTATCTATCTATCTAGATAGATAGATAGATAGCTTGCTATCTAGATAGATAGCTAGCTAGCTAGCTTACTATCTATCTAGCGAGCTAGCTTACTATCTATCTAGATAGCTAGCTTACTATCTATCTAGATAGCTAGCTTGCTATCTAGATAGCTAGCTAGCTAGCTAGCTAGCTTGATATCTAGATAGATAGATAGATAGATAGATAGATAGATAGCTAACTATCTCTCTAGCTAGCTAGCTAGCTAGCTAGCTAACTATCTCAATTAATAGCATGCTCTGTTATATACTGCATTTCTTTTTTTATCTATATCTTTTACTTTTTTACTTTAAGTTATTCCTTGGAGGAGAGTTATGTTTTTTGGGGGGAGAGCACACGTCTCTAAAGTCATCTTTCCTTCTCCTTCCTTGCTTCTCAGAACTACGAGGCCTTCTTCGATGCCAGAGAGGACAACGCTGTGTATGCATTTCTCGGTCTGACTGCTCCCCCGGGCTCAAAGGTGAAATTTTAGTAACCCATCATAACTGCATTGTTTTCTTACAGCCCACAATAATTTAGTTCAACATTTTTTTCTGTCACGGCACCCAAACATGGCTCATGTGCTTCTCTCTGCTGCACAATGGCGCCCCCCATCTGCCCTCCTTTTCTCTAGCAATGTATATTTAATACATAATCATTTTTCATACCACACTTTATCTCCTTCCTTTCTTTCCATTTGTGTTACTTTACAGGAGGCTGAGGCTCAGCTGAAGAAAGCGCAACAGTAGTTCACCTTTTCTGCTTGAGGACCAGACTCAGAATGACCAGGAATACGTTTAAAAAAAAAAAAATGTTACTCCTCATTTTTCACGTTTTTTACCGTTCTGTTATTAACTGTGCCTTGTCAGTTGTTGTTAAAATGAGGTACAACAAAAGAAAACCATATTCTGCTTCTCAAACTCTGCAAGTGCTTCCTCAACCTACCTTAACCTCAGCCTGCTCGCCTATTAGTCCAATCTCAAGTCAGTCGTCCATTTAGCATGATTAAAAGATGTGCAATGTAGTCTCATCCTTGTGCACAATATAATGTGCACTCATCGTGACCATTATTAAAAGGTCTTAAATCTTCTTGGATCACCGAAACATTTCCATGTTGTGCTCTTGTCAGTTCTGTTATTGCTGAAAGTGCAGCACCTACTTCAGGAGCAATTCAATCCCATTTTTTTTTTTGTGTGTCCTTCCTTCAAACTGTCTTAAAGCTGTTTTAACGGCAACCTTTTTCTACAAGAGAATATATGTTTAACAGTGAGACTTCAGACAGCGACAGATGTGACATTTTTTTTGTGCTGTTTGATTATTTTTTTTTTTTGTAATGAGTGGAACAGCTCTTGCCTCCTGTTTTTGTATTGTATTGGTGTTGGAGAATGTTAGTTAACTTCCCGAAACGAAAATAAAATTGCTGAACTAAAATGTGTCTTCCTAGTCGGTTTGATAAAGGACAACACACTAATTTAGTGTTGATTTTAACCGTTAAAAATGTGGACAATCTGTTGCTTAGTTGTTATATTTCAAATGTAAACAGACGGGCTTCATTATCACATGGATGCTTACAATTGGGGTGGTTCAGGTGGACTTGCTTTATGCTTTATGCAGGTCCCAACCACCGGGCGGTGGGCCACTTTAGACCGGGCAGCGGTGGCCGACGGGCAGCACAGTTGAAAGAATTAAAAAATTACTGTACTTCCGGTTTATTGATTAGCCGAGTCTTTAAAAATGTTTTATTTTGAAAAGTAACCGGATTCTTTCTGTTTACGACGGACTCTTCACGTTTTGTGTTCAGTGTTGTTTTGCCATGTTTAATTCACCGTATTCGGAGCTCATTTTTTGTCTTAAATGTCCGACTCGTGTCATGCTATGTAGTTAGCTAGCTTACCCCCCCAAAAAAACAAGTTTGCAAACTGATGCGATTTACATTGACACACGCACGAACCGTCTGTATTTGTTTTTTTGTTATTTGTATTTTAAAATTCTCAAGTGCAGTGTTTCTATTTTTAGTTTCCTACTAATTTCAACTGTTATTGTCATTTTTAAAGATATATTTAAAGTATGAATAAAAAAATAAAAAAAAGAACTATGAACTCATTCATTTTTGGACCAATGAATGTAATTTTTTTAAAAAAATATGTAAAACTATGAACTGAACTAGTTCATTTTAAGCTTCCCAGTTTGAATTCATAGTTAGTCCAGGAATTAATGAATGGATAGTATAATAATATAATGTAGGCCTATAATATAAATAGTAATATCAAGAAACACAAAAAAACAGCAATGAGAGTCTTGCATATGCGAATGCTAAACGATGGCAAGTTTTAGAAGCAAACCATACGTATTTCATATAAAATGCTGCTGTGCCACCTTTGCACCGCGGAAAATACATATCTGTGAATGTAGGAATACCTCCTGTAGAAATATTTGCAGACAAAATAGCATCTTAAATTCAAAAGAGATTGCTTTGACAGAAGCCTTTTATGTTTTTATTCATGTACTGCTGCAACTTCTGTGTATTTTTTTTTGTCTTCATTTAGAAGGCAGGGGGACAAGTTCGCCCTCTTTCTGAGAAGTTCTCACTTGAGTTTTTATGCTGTCAGTTGAGTTTGTTAAGATTTCCGGATGGAAGCGTAAATTTAGAGGGTGAACGTTGTCATTGAACACCCCAGCTGTGTCTCATTTACCCTCGACAAGACAACAGTGTTTTTCATGACTTGTTATTGAAATGGTATTTACCCTCTTCTCTTTTCTTATTTTCTTTGTCATTCTTAATAAAGGAAGTAAGTCGAGTGGGTGGAGGGATCACTTCTCTGTTGGAGAAGTGACACAGGCCACATTTACGTCCGCAGTCACATTTCACCTCCCGAGAGCTAGCGACGTACAAAAACGGCAAAATTAATTCTAAGTCATGCTGGGGGAAGGTTTTCTGAGTCTGTTGCGTTACAAGGAGGATTACAAAAAGGATGCTTCGGTTTCCATGGGACACAAGTTGCAGGCAAGCTCGCTGACTCCTCAGACAGATATTCAACAAAGAGGTGAGCAGCGTTTTCAACGCTCAACTATGTGAAATAGGACTTGTTGTTGACTGATACCACAACCAGACACAAACTGAAAACTCTTGCGTATTCTTTGCGTTGTCCAGGTCTAGACCAGGAAGATCCTGGCTCCAGACTATCTCACGGATTGCGAGCAGCACCCCCATCTGCTGCAGGCCTTTCTATCCCCAGGTCTTCACCCGTTCACACCCTGGAATCAGACCTGACCCTCTTCTCGGGCGCTTGCAGCCTCTTGGATCATTATCCTGATCTGCACGTGGCCGACTCGGGCCTCATTTCCTCCAACCCCCTCAGAACCAGCGCCACTCAGCAAGATCTTTACACCGAGTCTTGTGCTCTGACCCGATCAGAGAGTGCAGAACAACAACGACAGTTACTTCACGAGCCTCTCCTGTCACTTCCAGACCAGGGCTATCTGGTCATGGGTGACGGGGGAAACACGAGTTTGGGTCTGCCCGCCTCACAGTTGGAGCCCATGTCTAACTCGTTGCTGAATGGACTTCTGGAGAAAAAGCTGGATGAGGTCTATCTGCAGCACCTGACCGATAACCTGGCTCGATGCAACTCCAACCTGGGCAACAGCCTCCTGCACGGCCTGGTGCCTCCTCTGCAGCCGAACAACCTACAGCGCGGCCCAGATTCACTGGAGACCAGTCTGGAAAAGGGACCTGGAGGGGAGGGTGGCAAGAAGATAAGTCACCTTACCACCGCAAATTTAGCTCCATGTTCGTCCAACTTTAGTACCCCCATCCTTCGTATTTCCGAGGATGTGCATCCACAATGAAGGCATGTAACATGCTAGTTATTACAAGCATTTAATACAGAGTTGTTTGTTCTTTTCAGCCATCAAAAAATAAATAAGTAAAATATCAAGGAGTACAGTGTGTTTTGTTGAACTGCAACGGACAATTACAAATTGTGCTCACTGTTGATCGAAGGTGAATCTACTTCAACTGCTTGCATACGACACCTGCTGGTAGATTTTTGCACGACATCACAATCTGTACATTTATCAAAGTCGGACTTTTAATGAAAAGGCGTAGCTCTCCTTATATACTTGTATACCAATACCAACCAATGTATGTCGCAATATAGTTCATGCTTAATGCATGTGTAAAAGATAAACAACAAAGGGTTTGAACAATCAAAATATAACCACAAACAGTGTTGTTTTTTTTCCAGTGCAAAGGGCACTCATGCATAAAAATGACCATTCATGGATAGCACAAAACGACAAACCAGAATTAATCAAAAGAAGTCTTGTTTTTTTTTATTTTATTTTTTTTAAAGGAGCCTAGAAAAATCTATCATTGATTCCTGAGAGTTAGGACAAACTTGTGCATAGGAAAGTCAAATGTACGTTAAAAATCAATAAATTCATCAAAATCAGCATGATTAAAAAGTTGCATCTGGAGGAATTGTGTATATGAATGTCATTTTTATAATCCATTTTTAACTTTTTTTTTGTGCTAATTTATTATCTGGTTTGTAGTCAGGAGCTATGTTATTCAATCTGTCACAATTGATGGCCCCTCCCCAAAACATTGTAAACACTTGAAAATTTGGTAATATATACTGAACTGGATATGTTTGAATATAAAGGAATGTTTGAATTGATAAACAATGCACCAAGTAGTTCAAACAATAGCCGCCAGCCCGCAAATTTGCCTATGAATTTTATGTCCTGCAGTTTATGTCAACTCCATCAGATCCGTTCACAATCCTGCAATAGCATGGTCAGCTATTGATAGATTTATTATGTGTAAATTTTCCATTCTCTCCTCGTATACGAGTCCAAAAAGGCCTTGTTTTCTCTTTTTTTTTGTGTGTGTCTGTCTCTTCATTTGTGTATTTTTAAAATGTCATAGATGGTGTATAAAGCTGACGGCTATATCCGTAATTGTGAAAGTACAATATAAGAATTGATCATATTTTATCAATTGCATCATTAAAATTTGTATCCACTACACTTCTGATTTGTAGAATATGGACAGACTGTGGTCTACTTATTATTGTGTACAGTTACTTATAAAGCTCGTTCTGATATCAGGAAAATAATCATAATTTTGTATTGCCATATAGTTATGCAATAATTTCACATGATTATGGTTACATTCACTTTCTGTTAAATCCATTATTGCTCTTATTTTCACCACTAGAAATCAGCAAAATGACACATTAAGATTTTAAATAAATAAGGAAGGGTTTTTACATTTTGGACCTGGATTTGACACTTCAGGTTTTAATGATCATTTATTTTCATATGTGCGTTAAGTGTGTGTATACCTCTCCGGATTTTGTGACTATTTGCAGGTGATCATGTCGAAAAACACAAATCATTTGTACGTCATCTATTTCAAGATATTGAGTATGTTTTATGTGGGAGAAATGTATCTCCAGTAGATGGCAACAAATAGCACGTTTTAAAGTTGTACGACACCCTGATGGGAATGCCAGTTGTTCATTGCTTGAGGAATAATGATGGATATATTTTGACTTTCAAATTCTTTGTCAAGTCAAGTTTATTTATATAGCCCTTAATCGCAAAAAGAGTCTCAAAGGGCTTCACATGCTCACAGCTGAGCTGTCAAATGTCAACGACATCCCCTGATCGAACCACAAGAGGGCAAGGAAAAACTAAAAAAAAAAAATAAAAAAAAAAACTTTTGACCAAGACTGACGTGCAACTATAGTAGAAAGAGGAACAAATATTGTACTGAATTTTAGCCACTAGCATCCCTTTATACATTAAGAAAATAGGGTACATTTTGTGGGAGGATTCCATTCAAGAAAAAATTAAAATTTGCAAAAGCGTCACGTGAAATAATTCAGCACTAATGACATTTTGTTCGACATTTTCAAGTCATTTCAAGACCGAAACGAAAAATTGTGTTCCTCCTTCTACTATATTATGTAAATATGATGTCTTATTTTAACCATTTTTTTTTATAGGCATAATCAAATAATAAATATAGGCTACATAATACTGTACAATATCTTCACATAATCAGGAGTAAATGAAGTGGTATTAATTGCAGACCAGACTGGTTTAGTCTTAAAATACAAATGATTATGAATATTAAACTATTGTATTGTGTGGTAACACATTTTGGTTCATATTTGTTTTTACATTTATACCTAAAGACTCATTAGATAGAATTTACAAAGCACAACATTTATATATTAGCATATTGGTAGGTTGTCTAAATGGCAAACTACGGGTTGATGCCCTTGAAAGAAAGAGAAAGAAAATGATACACATTTAATTCTATAATTAAATGAAATGTCTGCTCGATATTTATTCATATGAAACTTTTAGAAACAAAGTAAACAGCCAAATCTGGTTGGACACTCCACCTGCTTATAATGCGTCACCACTGGAAAGGACATAAAAAAGTACATGTGACATCAAACGGAAAAAATATCCCAGCACCTTTTCAATTGACGCTGTTATGTCCTTCATACCATAACAGTCATCAGATAATCAAATCATATCCCACGAGATGCTCTCTGATGGTTTCATAGAAACATATCTTTGCTTTGGATTCAGAAGATCAACAGGGACAAAAAAGATGAACAGGAAACAATTGACCATTATAAGGAATTTGCTTACAACTTTAAAACCTTCCTCGAGTTGAACACGTTAAAGATTCAACGGTTAAATTCATTTCCAACGAGTTCCCCCCAAGAGTAACGCTAAGCTAACAAATACGTCGCGTTCCGTGAAGCTGGCACGCTCGCCGTCTTCATTTCTGCACAAACAACCGGACCACAAAATGCTCGGCACACCGAGGGTAATTTGACGAGGAGGGCAGACACGCTTCCTAAAAATAACTCCTGCCGTACCCCCCGCGTTGCCCTCCTGAGTCACTGGAGCCGCTTTCTCCCAAACAGCTGCCAGGGAGTGGTCCAGAGGCATTTGGGCACGGGGGCCTCGGAGCGGACAGTGTCGAGGTATCACGAACCTCAAAGTCTAAAAAAGAAGATATACGGTCGTGGTTGAGACGATTCTCGGTTGGAGATATGAGGGTGGGCGCTGCAGCCTTAGCTGGGGGGATATTCGGAGCATTGGGGACCATCTGTTTCTTTCTGGCCTTTGGAACAGACTACTGGTTTGTGGCCAGTGACAACTGCGGACCTTACGCACGGCCCACCACAGAAACAATAGAAAAAGATGCCAATGGGACCCAGGTAAGACGTTTATGAAGACTGCTTGTCAAAAATGGCTGAAATGTGTTTATAATGTACATGTTTTCCCTGCAAAAAAAAAGCCATTTGTATACAAATGTCCAGTATTTATTTGATTTTTTTTAACTATAGTCACTTCTAGGGGTGTTAAAAAAAAAATCGATTCGGCGATATATCGCGATACTACATCGCGCGATTCTCGAATCGATTCAATAATAGGAAAAATCGATTTTTTATTTTTTTTTTATTTTTTTTTTTATTTTTTTTTTTAGGATTCACACCTTAAGCATGGAAGAATGTTATATGAACGGAACATTAAGCCTTAATATTTTATTTTAATGCTGTTCAAACATGAAACAGATTACAACCTCTATAAGACTGAAATTTCAGATAAATAAATAATACATTTTCATATAAATCTTACACTCTACAAGCTTACTGATTAGTATTTTCTAAATTTGAATGAAAAAAAATCGCAACAATCGACTTATAAATTCGTATCGGGATTAATCGGTATCGAATCGAATCGTGACCTGTGAATCGTGATACGAATCGAATCGTCAGGTACGAGGCAATTCACACCCCTAGTCACTTCCATTGAGGGTCAGCAGTAGGGCTGGGAATCTTTAATTGTCTCACGATTCGATTCGATTACCATTTTTGGGTCTACGATTCGATTCAGAATCGCTTTTCAATTCTCGATTCATTCGATTTTCGATTCAAAATGATTTGATTGACAAATGATTTCTGCTTCAAGTTACAGATATGCACAACATTGTCATCATCGACTCCAGACAAAATGACAAATAGAGACATTAAAGTGTCTTTTTTTTTGTTTGTTTAAACGTTTATTAATTTTGTATTATAAGTGCCTTTTTCCACAAAAACAGCATGTGGGCTACAACTGCCTTTCCCCTTTCTTTCTTCTAATTTAAATAAAATCAATTTTTGGATATTAAATATCGATTCGACTCAATTAATAAATGAGAACCTCGATTCTTTTATGAATCGATTTTTTTGGCACACCCCGAGTCAGCAGACTGTCCAGTGCACTCCACAACATTCCGCAGATAATCACCAGATTTCAATATCAGATGGCGTGACTATGTTGGAGTCAAGTATTTTCAAGGTGAAATCGTATGCAGCTGCTACTAGAAACATACAGTTTGCTTTGGATTGTAACATTTGTAAACTTGTAAACAAGCTACTTTTTTCTTTGCAAACCTAGTCGAATGATTATATATATATATATTTTTTTTTTTATAGAATTAAACATGTCATGATTAGTCAGTGTTGTGTGATACTTATTTCATTAAATGCATATTTTGAATTGTAGCCTTTCATGGAGTAGAATCAATTATACTAGGGGTGTGAATTGCCTCGTACCTGACGATTCGATTCGTATCACGATTCACAGGTCACGATTCGATTCGATACCGATTAATCCCGATACGAATTTATAAGTCGATTGTTGCGATTTTTTTTCATTCAAATTTAGAAAATACTAATCAGTAAGCTTGTAGAGTGTAAGAT
Source organism: Festucalex cinctus (assembly GCF_051991245.1). Taxonomy (NCBI): domain Eukaryota; kingdom Metazoa; phylum Chordata; class Actinopteri; order Syngnathiformes; family Syngnathidae; genus Festucalex; species Festucalex cinctus. The sequence goes on along the minus strand of NC_135419.1, from coordinate 2,898,139 downwards.
TTATATGAAAATGTATTATTTATTTATCTGAAATTTCAGTCTTATAGTGGTTGTAATCTGTTTCATGTTTGAACAGCATTAAAATAAAATATTAAGGCTTAATGTTCCGTTCATATAACATTCTTCCATGCTCAAGGTGTGAATCCTAACCCGAAGTCAGACGTTTTGTTGAATATTTTTCCATTAAAAATGGAAGTTTAAAAATCGATTCACACACACACACACACAAAAAAAAAAAAAAAAGGCAATGATTATAAGACGTTGAATCGGTAAGACTACTGAATGAACAATTCTGAGCTCTTAAAAAAAAAAAAATCGATTTTTTTTAATCGATTCGAGAATCGCGCGATGTATCGCCAAATCGATTTTTTTTTTAACACCCCTAAATTATACACTTGACTACTACAGCTTCACAAGCATTGTAAGTGTCGCTCCAGCCAGAGTGCGTCTGTCGAGCATGAAGGTGCGTAAATGGCACACTTCAGTAAACACACACAGCTGCAAAAGTACGCAATTGCGAGACACACGTAAGAATATGACCCCGAAGTGGATAGGCACACATAAATAAATGAGAGCTGGTAGTGTTGAAAAAGCACAAGCTGCTGTAAGTCTTTCATTTTCCATAAGAGGTTGATTAAAGTTTCTGTGTCATCAATCATATTTTCTGACAAGTCGGCGGAATGTATGAGCATGCATGTTTCATAAGTTTCCTCTTGAAAGCTGCCGATCAGAACCACATTGGAGGCCTTTGGAACCTTTCGGTGAGCAACGTGGGCCGCTCGGAGTCGCTGCAGCGCAGCCGCATGTGACTGACTTGACAGATATTTCAGGTGTTGTGTCTTTATTTGACAACTGATGTCAGCTCGTCTGTTTTTTATTCTTCAGCCGCAGTTTGTGAAGGCAGTCACCAACTCTCGGCCGTCTCTCACCCTCCAACATGAAGGCTTTTTTTGGCGCTGTTTGTTCCATGTGGAACCCGCCGCAAATGAAGTCTTGGCAACGTTTTTCAGTATGTAAAAGACTTTTATAATCACGCTCGTTTTGCTCCGAATGGTGCACGGCATTGTGTAATATAACAAAATGTACTCACATAATAATGTTTCCAAACTACGGCCCGGGGGCCATTTGCGGCCCGCCATACATTTTTTGGCGGCCCGCGGCAAATACTAAAAATAATTTTTCAATCCTGTTTATTAAAAAAAAAAAAAAAAAGGTGGATTAAACATTTCTAGCTACGCAAAGACACAAATTTGCCGCTAATAATTCAGTTCCAGAAATAAAAATAGTCCGACCGATTGTTCTTGTGGTTCAGAATGTCAAGTTGGTATCAGCTGCTGCTCAGTGGAGAGGCATTATCCATTATAGTGGCACACAGGGGTCACTATTTGCCTTGTGACTGTTAGCAGTTTTCAATAAGTAACTGTACATTATATCAACCATTTATAATTGCTTCATTGATTTTTACCATGTTTAACTCATTCAATGCCATTGACGGAAAAAGACGTCAAATGATGCATTTTTTTGCTGTCTGGCAATGAATGTGTTAATAAATAACTAAAAAAAAAAAATCAATCAAAGTGGCCCTTTGCAGCTTTCTATTTTTCTGTATGTGGCCCTCAGAGGAAAAAGTTTGGACACCCCTGCACTAAACTACTAGACATGTCGTTTTTGTTCATTGTCCTAAATAGGCCTTCAATCCAATTATTTTCTGCCAAAAGTATTTGTTTATTTTTCCAATGTACCAAATTATTCTGCACAGCCATTTAGAAAGACAAAAGGGTTTTAATTTGATTTTTAAGTAAAATGTATTGTCATTGCATAGAGCAATGAAAGTCACTGAAACAGCCACAACCCGTCCAAGAACGTGAAGCCTGGCAGGTTGCAAATCAGCACCCAGAGTTGCTGAAAAAAATAAAAAATAAAAGTATGTTGCTTGGGACCTTTTTTTTTTTTTTTTTTTTTTTTAAACTGTGTTTTCCTTTTTTTTTTTTTACTTGTAGCAAACCAGCCAAAATCCAAAGTGTGTGTCCATGGCTACCTCTTCCCATTACCAGTTGCACTTGGACGAGTACCTCATCCCAGTTATGATGCCACAGCAGGTGTCGAAAACCTCAGTCACGACTTACAGTTGCTGCTATGATGAACATTACGTAACATTTCCAGTCAAAAGCAAGCAGATACGCTTTACAGATTGGATTGTTGCTAACTGCGATGCGCTTGTATTCGTTTCAGTGTTTCGAGGCTTCTGGACCGTGATTCTAATCCTCGCGCTGGCCTCAGCTCTGACCGGGAGCTTCCTACTTGTCTGTGGGGTTCCCTTTATCAGCCATAAACTCTACAAAGTGGGTGGAGCCTTTCTTATCATTGCTGGTAAGTGGGTGTAAACATCACTACCATGGTAATGATAAAAACAGGAAAGGTCATCTACATAATTGGTCACCGAATGTATATTTCTCCACAGCGTGCTTGTTTCTCCTTGTGCTGCTGCTCTTCGTACTTTGGATGGAGGTGGTGGATGTGAAGCGTTACATCCTCCAGGAGCGAGGGGAGGCGTGTAGCGATCCCCGGGTCTCGGTGCTCTACGGCCTGTCGTTCATGGCGGCTGCAGCCGGCGTGCCGCTGGAGCTCGTCTCTGGGTTGATCTTCACGCTCGTGGGACGAGCGCTGCTTGCCAACAAGTGAGCGAGAGTCATCTGGCGTAGAAGAGGAGACAACTGAACTTTTTTTTTTTTTAATGTCCCGCACGGGGGGACTGAGCAAGAATTCACTCAAAATCGCATCATCGTCCTGCAAGGCCATTTTTTTTTAACTCATTTGCTCCCAATAACGTGTAAATACGTCTTTTTTAAAACATGTTTTAAGTGTCCCAAAGACGTATTTATACGTTTTTTTTGTTTTGTTTTTTTATGCTAGAGCATACAGAAGGCTTTGATGCAGCCTCTCAACTGCAAAGAACGGTTGCAGAAATGGTAGTTATTACACAAACGGCCAGCAGGTGGCAGCAGAACAAAGGAGATCAACCAGCGTCATGTAGTAAAAAAGCTAAATTACTTACAATTTTGAATAGATTTGTGAAAACTGATGAAACTCGGCTCTCTTCTAATGCTAATTGCTGCAAAACGGGAAAAAGATAGAAACATACTTTTTTTTTTTTTCCTGATGAAATAAGAGACTTTAATCTTTCTTTTGGTAGGTTCCATGCTTTTATAGCAATCGAACACAATATTCTGTGGGCCTTGCAAAATCAGTCAAAATCCAGTCAAACAGCCGGGAGCGAACGGGATTGCGAAATGTGAAAATGGCTGGGAGCCAAAGAGTTAATAGAGCATAATGTAAAAAGTTTATATGCCCCCAAAATAGCACAAACCCCTCCCATAGGGCCTTAGATGTTTGTCACTGTAAAGATGTCAAAAATAAATGACAACCTAATTTGATGAAGAACATAGGTGATCTCGATGGCAATTTGTTTAACAATGGGATCAAATTTAACAGAGTAACTGTATTTTGTAAAGTTAATTTTCACCCATTAAATCGACTGGGATTTTTCTTACATTTCTGTCTCTTTTCTTTTTTTTTTTTCTTTTTTTTTTTGACATCACAAATGTAAAAAAACAAAAAAAGTTGAGGGTTTCATGTCAAGTTCAAAATAAATAATTTTTTATTTAATGTAAAACATGTTGCTTTTATTAAGTTGGATACAAACCAACCATGAGGAGAACATAACATGCTTGGTAAAATGGTATCTAGCTTTTACTGCTGTTCAAGCTTTAAAGCGTTAACTCTGGAGTTAAAGCAAGTTGAGCTTTAAAACTTTTAACTTTGACAGCTAGCTAGCTAACTTATCAAGGTGTACAGTATAAGAAGTAAAAGACTAATAAAATAGGTAGCCTCCAGTTAATCAATAATGAGGTACTTGTAATAGATAAGCTTCATTAACATACACGAATGAAGCTTTGTTGATATTTCATTTCAAAATGAATGATTCAGTTCAAGAGACAAAGGGAGGCGATGCAGCTGTGTTTCCCGTCCTTTTGGCAATCGATCAAACAAACTGGAGTGGAGCATGACCAGGGTGAGTGGCTGGATGGTCCAGAAACTGGAATTATTTGGACAGGGAGGACGATGAATGAGTAGATCAAGCGATGGCAATGAATTTGCTTTGGGAGAAGAAGAACTGATGCATTTTGAGTGAAGCGTACAAAATCGCCCAGCTCCGCTAACTAGCAAAAGCAAGCTCTAACTAATTACCATTAAACCACATTTTGACCGATGTCAGCCAGCCATCCATTTTCCATTGCGCTCGCCATTATTAGGTTCATGTATGAGCTGAAGTCGATCTCACCTGACTTCAAACGAGAGGCGGAGTACGTCCTGGACTGGTCGTCAGTCAACCATTCACAGAGCATTAAATCATCAACACTCACAAGTAAACCGAAAGCAGTTTAGAGTGTTCAGAAGTCTAAAAGCCTTCGGCCATCTTGCTGCCCACCAACACTATGTTTATCATTACAATAACTTTGCAGCGTAGGCCTCGTTGTAGCGTATATTGATACCAATTATGTTTAGTTTGAATTCAAACCTTCAATAAGAGAAACAACTTAAAACAACAATTGATACAAATTTGGCACCTGCAAATGTACATATTTGTATTTTTTTTTTTCCCTCAATATATTTTTTCAGTTTGTTTCCTGGGATTTTTACCCATATATATATATATATATATATATATATATATATATATATATATATTATCTTGATAATTATCGTATCGTGACCTTCGTATCGTGATAATATCGTATCGTGATGTTTAAAAATATCGTTGCCTCCCTAATTAGCTGTGGAATGTATTACACATAATTGTGTCTTATATACAATGTTGTGATTTTCCCAAATATTAAATGTTGGAAAAGTCTGAGTATACATTTCTTGGTGTAACTTGACCATTAAATATGCTGCAAGTCACACATTAAAAAAAATCAGAAAACATGATAAAAAAAAAAAAAAATCGTGAAAAAAAAAATAGATATGGTTGTAAGTCAAATGTTACAAAAAATAAAATAGTTTGAGGTATGGTTTATCCTAAAGTCTGCAACCAACAATGTAGCATTGTGAGGCTAGTACTAGCATAGCATGACGTTGGTGTCCAAAAATTCTGACTTTACAACAAGATGATATTCTCACTTTTTATTGACTCTTTCAGAGAATCTTTTTTTTTATTTATTGATCATTTGTACAAGCATTGCTATGATTTGGTTCTTGAGTCTCAGAATGTGCAGACTGAAAAGCTGCCCATGTTAAAAGAACTCCCACAAGTGGCCAGCAGAGGTCTCTGCAGCTCTCCTCTTCACAAGCAACGTTTTCCATGCATGCTTGGACACGAGGAAGAATTATGATGGAAAGGAAGGGGAAACACAAGAAGCGTGAAACAACTGACTATTTTGTTGTTGTTGTTTATTATTATTTTTTAAAACTATTTATGTTGTTGTCACTCACTACATCATTATTAAAATGTTATAATATCCCATAAAATTAGTATGCCGTCATGAACATATTGCCAGTAGTTGACAGTCATTCAAAATTAAGCATTATTATTAAAAGAAGAAGAATTAAAAATACAGATAATAAGATAAAATAAGTCCTGCTGCTGCATACATTATATAGTGTGATTTTGCATCTTTTTTTTTCTTTTTTTTTTGTCCCCCGAGCATCATTGAGAACCCTTCACAGCACCTCACTCGTCTCTGGAGCACCAGGACACCCAAATGCAAGTGAGCTCTAATCCAGTCAAAGACAGGATACCCTTGGTGTGAACACTTTTCTTCCATACTCTAACCCTCTCACCACACTGAGCCGATTACCTGCTGTGTGTGTGGGGGGGGGCGTGTGTGTGTGTGTGTGTGTGTGAGGCCTCTGAATGTGTTTGTGTTGGTTATTTCTCATGTTGTGAGGACATAAGTCTATTGACAAAGATACATGTTTGGGTGTTAGCCTCTCGATTGGGGGTCGTTACCGTCGCTTGAGCTTCAGGGAAGCTTTTCGAGGTGGGGGGGGGGGGGGGGGGGGTTAGCAAAGGGGTCCCCAAAAATGATGTAAACACAATTTTAAGTGTTCATGTATGTTTTGCTTGTGTGTGTGCCACACAGTTCCTCAGATAAAAGCTTTTCTCCTGTCAAAAATGACTGCTTAGATAAGCACTGATATGAGAGAAAAGCAAGCCTTATGGCATCACTTTTTTTTTTTTTTTTTTTGTACAGCCCAAATCAAATCCTCGGGAACGGACCCCGCCTCCTCCAAATACACGCACGCGCACTGCTAATCTATTTTGAGGGTTTTAAGGTAGATAGGCAGCAGGTGAAGGGATAAAGAAGAGTTGCCGCGTGCATTTCTTTCCCCAGTTTTGTATAAATAACAAGCGTGGACTTATGAAAGACATCCCTCCCCTCGACACACGCGCGCACGCATGCGCACATACGCGCACGCACACGGAAGTGTAAATGCAGGCAGATTATGTCTGAGACAGTCACAGCTCTTGCCTTCAATTAACCTCACAAAGACCGGATCACTTTCACACAGATGATGATAGCAGAAGGCAGTAAAAAAAAAAAAAAAAAAAAAAGGTGAACTAATGGAGAAGGGTATCGTGGTATAAGTGATTCCCATTTTCAGACAACTGTGAAGCAATCATATCGCTCTTTTTTTTTTTTTTTTTTTTTTTTTTACTAAACAGGGCAAAGTTGTTATGCAAAAACATGGCTACTGTTTCATTAGTCATCTGTTACATATGGTAGACAAACTGTGTTTAAAAAAAAAAAAAAAAAAAAAACATAACATACAGTACTTCACATCCGGAAGCGTTTTATTTTTGGCATTATATCAAAATGGTTCATCCAAAGGGGAAGAATATGCTTTACACCGGAAATAAGTGGGCTTCCATTCAAAACAATAAGAATGCAGAGTAAGCAAAAATAGTTGCTGTTTTATTTTTACTTTCACTTTTAACAGTGAAAATTTAAAAGAATGCATGACTCATTTAGCCATTTTCAGGAGTAAGTATTTTTGTCTACAATTAATGTGATAACCATAATTTTTCCATGTACAAGTAATAACTTTAAAAACACATTTTGCCACTTGCTGTCGACTGAAAATGACATCATGTGTACTCGAATGACCAATCATGGCTCAGTTTGTGAAAGTCACATGACCAAACCCAGAAAACAGCTGCGCTGTGATTGGTCGTTATACCTGAGCTCTGAGCCAGGGTTATTATAGTTTTGGAATTTTTCATTTTTGTTAGTTTTGATTTCGTTTTGAGTTTTTTTTTTTTTTTTTTTTTTTATTTAGTTAGTTTTAATTATTTTTCTGGGTGGTTCTGTTAGTTTTTATTAGTTTTAGTTAGTTAATAAATGTTTCGTTTTGTTTTAGTTAGTTTTTGTATTAGTTTTAGTTTTTTTAAAAAAGTGTATTACTTGTGCGCAATATTTAAAAAACACCATGGAAGCGACGTCATCTGAAGGTGCTTTTCTATTGGCTGCTGCTAGATGATGTCACTTCTGTGTGACACACTTTCAAACGTCCTTATTCCGGTTAATATCACAATAAATATACTTAAAATCATCCCCAAAGGCTCATGCATTAAATTAATTACCAAAGACTAAAATGAACAACAGTTTTTTTAACATAAAATGCAGTTTCACTTAGTTTTTTTTTTTTTTTTTTTTTTTTAAAAAGCCTTTTCGTTTTTATTTTATTTCGTTAACAAAATTGTTTTTTTCCCTGAATTTTAGTTTTACTTTTTTCATTCCTGTGATGTCATTTTCAGTCGACAGCAAGTGGAAAAATTTGTTTTAAAAGTCATAATTGTACATGAATTATAGTGAAGTTATCAAATGAATTCTAGACAAAATAAAAATAACTTTCTATTTCTGAAAATAGAAAATTTCTTGAAGAACGTGAGATGCACGTGCATCCATTCACCAATAAATGATACATATTGGCACCATCTATTATTTAAAGTTCAAAGGGATTGTTTTTTTTTCTTTTTTTAAATACAATTGTATGACAGTTGGAAATGTTGAAATGTTACTAAAAGGGTTTGCGCTGGCCATAGTTGACATTGTTTTTTCTTTTTCTTTTTAATTTGCATGTAGTTTGTCTTTTTCTTCCACCCCAAAATCCAGTCTGCTTTGACAGTCGCAGTGTTTTGTTACCATCACAAGTGTTGCTTTAGCCGCAAAGCTTTTCTGAGCCAAAATGAACACCACAGCTCATTTTCTCTCTTTTCTCGCTTGGCGTTACTCGCAATATTTGTGCCAGGGGAAAAGCAAGCCCCCATTTTATGACGACCGCAACTCCAGTTGGGATTTTTTTTTCTTCTTTCTTTTTTGTATATTTTGGATTAACTGATGATGGATAGACAGTTGCTCTAAATTAAATAATATTTTTATTGCGCAAATGTAAATTTTTATGTTATTATAAATTTTTGTAATAATAATGATGACTCTCAGTAAATGAAATAAACTAATGATGCTTGATTCCACTTCTTTTTTTTTCCAGTGCAAATAATCAACTCTTAGATAGTCACCGATACCAATACCAACTACCGATACCACTAGTACTTTTGATACAATAAATGTCCCCCAAATAATGACAGATAACTTTAAAGAAAGTCCTATACATGTATATAATCCAATATAGCATTTTTCCTTAAAATTGCATGAAATTAATGGGATTTTTTTTTTTTTAATTTGTCATTTCTAATGGCAAATGGGCCACAAGAAGGTACCCGATAAGTCTCTTGTGGCAGAGTATTGATAACAAAAGATAAAGCTTAATCAACTAACTCCTTTTAAAAAGGGACACATATTGAACAATTGTCAGCGGTGAAAAGTTCATATTTTGTCCAAAATGAATTTCATAACTTCATTATTTTTCATGCACAGTTAATACATTTAAAAAGTAATTTTTTCCACTTGCTATCGACTGATGATGACATCACTTGTGCTGAGGAAGTGGATAACGGCCAATCATGGGTCACCTGTTTCGGGGGTTTGGTCAGCAAACTGAGCCATGATTGGTTGTTCAGGTGTCCTCAGGTGATGTCATCTTCAGTCGACAGCAAGTAGAAAAAATTGTTTTTAAAGGTATTAATTGTACGTGGAAAATAATGAAGTTACCACATTAATTATCGATTACTACTGAAAATGGCTCAATGAGTCAAGCATCCCTTTAACATAAATTTGCAACCACAAAGAGATTTTTATTTTATTCTCCGATTGAGTTGTACGTGTTATAGGTCACATTTATGGTGGAAAATGTAGAGATTATTTTTTTTTTAACTACTATTTCAACTGGGGTGTGCAGACTTTTTATATCCACTGCACGGGTGACCTCCACTTACAACTAGAGTTGTCACGATAAGGGTAATATCGTGATATTGTGATATTAAAACTGCCACAATATCGTCGTCGTCGTCATGTTCACAATATTTAAAAGACAAAAAATCAGGTTAATTTCCATTTGTGCAGTTCTAGCACCCTCTAGTGGCTAGTTCATTAGTCCAATTTAATTTTCATTAGGGATGTTTTGGCCTTCTATGTTTAAAATCGATGTTAATTGTCAGATGAAAAGGGAACCTAATTTGCTTGTTAAGTGATCAATGTGTGATCAAAGTGTCTCAATATTGTTATTAGCGATTGTAGGTAGTTTATATGCATTGCTGTCATGTACAAAAGCACAATATTGTGCTTTTTTTTCACTACGAGCTCTCTCTTTTTTTTTTTTTACAATATTGTGATCTTTTTTTAATATTGCCAACGCCCCTACAACATCGTGATAATTATCGTATCGTGACCTTCGTATCGTGATAATATCGTATCGTGATGTTTGGATATCGTTACATCCCTACTTACAACTATAGTGTGAATAACTCACCACGCCGCCTTCCAGAATTTTTGTTGCAGCTGCGCTGTTTGTGTTTCAGCAAGCACGACAAACACACAAATCAATATGCACATGTACTTACTGCACACTCTCAAAGTTCTCCAGCAAACAAAAACAAACGCGTGACCGATGTTGTGGAATCCCCTTACATCCTGTACGTAGAACAAGGGAAAATAAAACAAAGAGTTATGCTCATCCACAGACAGGAAGAGGTCTGCGTGGACAGAGGAGGCTCGTTTGTGTGCCAACAATCCCCTTTTTTTTTTCTTTTTTTTTTTTCTTCTCGACAGTACGTCTGTATTTTTTCCTTTAACGTCGCCTTAACGCACACGTTTCTCCAAATTCTTTCATTTCTCCTTCAGGAGCGAAAGAGGAGGGGGAGGAGAAGGGAGGGCAAATACGAACAGTTCCAGGACTGCAGCGCGGTTGATTGGCAGATGGCAGCATATGGAGCTGTGGAGGCAGGTTTGCACACACTCACCTCGGAGGAAACAAATATTTGCCTGAAGGAGAGAGCGGGGAAAGAGAATAAGGGAGAAGCAAAAAAAGAAAAAATAATTAGTTTGCAAACGCAGCGAGAGATAAAAGGCAGCAAGACGCATCCATCAAAAGGCGGCAGAGTTGCTTACAAAATTGAAATCTTCTCCAGGCTGACAGATCCGGTGGGTGGTTGGGAGAGTTGAACACACGCGCGCTGGATAAGCGCACAGGAAGCCGACGCGCGGCGCACATTAACATCTGTGCGCGGCGAATTAACACTTGGGCATGAATCTTCCACGCTTCGGCAACACGTCTCAAGTCCCTCCAATTATTTCTTAATTACCGTCTCCGCATTAAAACGCACGTGTGTGTTGACAGCACATGCAACACGTCAGATACGTTGAAGGAGATGAATTAAAAGAGGATTTTTCTTGAAAGGGCCAGTCTGCCGGTTTGACTCTGGAAAAGGCACTTTTTAAATACAGGATTTAAACAAACAAACTACTTCTGAATTTACAGATCAGGGCTTGTCTTCATTTCTGGTGGTGATTTTGTCCTAACAGCCTGTATTTTGCCATTGTGTGTTGTGTTTGTTTTGTGGGAGTTGAGGACAAAATCACCACCAGAAATTAAAACAAGCCCTGATCTGTAAATTGAGAAGTAGTTTGTTTGTTTAAATCCTGTATTTAAAAAGTGCCTTTTCCAGAGTCAAACCGGCAGACAGGCCCTTTAAAACATAATTTTATGATTCCCAGGAGATGGTAGTAGTAGCTGCACGATAAAATAGAAGTGAAATAGAAATTTCAGAGGTCAGCCAGTCCTCATTTAAGCATATTTCAGAATAAAATTTTGAAAATTTAAAGATCACACTTCATACACGGGTTTGTAGGAGTTCCATTCTTTATTTTTTTTTATTATTTATTTTATTTTTTATTTTATTTTTTATTTTATTTTTTAGCACAATCAGACAAAATGTGCTTGTGATTGTACCATGCACCGGAAGCGTAGAGCTGCCGATGTGGAGTAAACCTTTTTGGCTGGCGAGTATATTCGGACATATTCGCAAATATGTTCGAACATACGCGCAAATATGTTCGAAGGTACTTGTAGGCTACTTGCTACAGAGTTAACAAAACCTTCCCATAATGCCACAGGGGTATTATTTGCGCATGCCGAGTGAAAAAAAAAAATGACGAACCTAAATCATGCACGGCAGACATAATAAATCGTAACAGTTACAAATAAACATTGTTTTTTGTCTACTTAATTTTCTAATGAATTGGTAATATGGCCCAAATGCCAAAAAAAATTGGGTTTTGTTTGTACTCGCGCATGCACAAATAATATCCCGTGGCATTATGGGAAGGTATGCTAACTTTGTAGCATGTAGCCTACATGTACGTTCGAACATATTTGCGACTATGTTTGAACATATTTTCAAGTATGTCCGAACATATTTGCGAGTACGTTCTATTTTTTTTATTTTTTTTTATTTTTTCAGATCAGTGGTTCGTCCTCTTCTCTGATTCTTCTTCTACTTTTTCCGTTAACTCCCTATATGGCAGCGCTACAGCGCCACTCCAGACTTGGCATATATATTACAGCCGTTAAACGTCGTAGACGTCTTCTTTAGGACACTCGCATGTTTTGAGACGGTTCTGTCTGTACAAGATTTGTTTGAGGAACAAACGTGTAAACAGGGCCTTAGGTCTCTGTTTGTTTGTTTGTTTTTTCTCAGTTCAATTTGTCTGTTGCTTTTGTTTTATTGCCTCAGCTCCTTTCAATTGTCTTGTCACATTCCCCAGGTTGTGTGAAGACATTTTTTTTTTTGTGTGTGTGTGTTGTAAATTTAGTCGCCTTTTTGATTCCAAGTAGGGGTGTGAATTGCCTAGTACCTGACGATTCGATTCGTATCACGATTCACAGGTCACGATTCGATTCGATACCGATTAATCCCGATACGAATGGTCACGATTCGATACCGATTAATCCCGATACGAATTTATAAGTCGATTGTTGCGATTTTTTTCCATTCAAATTTAGAAAATACTATCAGTAAATTTGTACATGTACACTGTAAGATTTGTATGAATATATTTATCTAAAACTTGAGGCTTATAACCGTGAGCCACTGGACACAAACAGTTTGCAATCTGTTTCACATTTGAACAGCATTAAAATAAAAATATTAAGGCTTAATGTGCCGTTCATATAACATTCTTCCATGCTCAAGGTGTGAATCCTAAAAAAAAAAAAAAAAAAAAAAAAAAAAAAAAAAAAAAAAAAAAAAATCGATTCTGCCGATTATTGAATCGATTCGAGAATCGCGCGATGTAGTATCGCGATATATCGCCGAATCGATTTTTTTTTTTAACACCCCTAATTCCAAGTGTCTTGTTTGCCTTTTGGAAGTACACGTTTTGTTTTTGAAAGCACAACACCACCACACAAAACTCTGCACCCTGACAGTTTAAGATGGAACTAGTAGTTGCATATGTACAAACAGAAAATATCCATCATCTCACCTGGATTGTCTGAGATTGTGTATCATGACTAAAATGGCTTAATCTTCCAGCATAGATTTGTTGAACAGCCACATTAATTTGAGAAAAAATATTTATGATCTCACCAAAGGAAATGTTTTCATTTGTTTACTTTCTGATGACTACAAAAGCACTCAAATGACTTGTTCGATTAGGGATCTTCATGACTAGATAGATGACTTGAGCTAGGCCGTTGTGTGGCTGTTATTTTTTGTCCTTGCTTGGCGCCTTTCTATCTGTCTGCATTCTGACAATACGTATCCAGTATTTGCCCATGTGGGCGGGCGGCCTAGACAGTATAAGTGCAGGGACGATTTTGACTAGATCAGTTCCTCTTCTCGCATACTGATAGAAGAGGGCTCCGCAGCTGTGTACTCGATCTTTCTGGCATCCAGTAAACAGTTCAACTGAGAAAATTACTGTTAGTATAATATCGTGAGCATTAAGATACAAGAACCAGTGGAAGTTCCCACCCAGAACTTTACAGCCTCCATTGGAACATGGTCGAGGGATCGGTCATGTGTTATTGGGCCATGGAAAAATCCAACACAGTACATGTTGGACAAAATGCAAATCTAGAAATAGTTAACAATTATGCATTTTCCTCCGTATGAATCTTAACGATAAAATTCAGGCATGTGAAGCGGGTGTCTATCGAGTTACGAAATTTGGTGCCGATCCAAATCTGCATTGTTCAGCCTTGGTGGCCCATTTTTTTTTTAGCTCTTTCTTTCTTTCTTTCATTGTTGCCGTAAAAATAACCAATTAATCCCCTTAACGCCAACCGCAAAAAAGCCAAACAGGACATGAAAAAGAGCCGCTCGGCTTTGATACGTTCAAACACTGACCATGGGATTATTCAGCACTGATAAGGTAATTAAGCGACCATGATAGTGTAATTAAGCAACATCTGCGAAGAAAGGCTGCCGGAGTGTCGCGTTGCTGCGACTGCATCAAAGCCGGTTGGCTGTGTTTAGAAAAAGGGGGCCTGGCGATGCAAGACCATTTGGGATTCACACGGACCCCCCCCCGAACAGGGAGGCCCACGAGGGCCGAGGGAAGGCTTGAAGGCTGGTGAGAAATTTTCATTGAAAGAATTATTGTGAAGGAAATTAAATGACACAATTCAGTCACTTGAAATGGTCAAAGATTATCCGGGGGGGGACAGCGGCAACATGTGATCCGCTTCTCTCTATCAGCACTCCAACTGCAGCCGAATAAATGGGAATTGCGTGATTTCACTCAGGTGTTTACCTTGCTTCCCTTTATTTGTTGTCATCAGGCGGTCTGCAATGTTCTCTCACTTCTCCCCCGTGTGCTCTGAATCAGCAGAAATTACATTTTATTCTATTTATTTGCTTATTTACTCTTATCTGTTTTCCATTCCCGAGTTCTCCTATCAGAGACCTGCAAGCCTCGGAAGGCGGATGGCAAGGGGGGAGCTGTGGGCTGTGTGCGTGTTTGTGTGCGCAAAGGTGCGTTCGTGTCTATGTGTTTCAAGAGATGGCTATGAAATTAAAATAGAAATAGAAAAAAAAACAAAAAAAACATTGGATTCATCACTTTTGTTATCACCAGCTATACAGTTTACAGGAAACAGGAAATATTTTTGCATCCCGAACTGCATGATATATTTTAGCAACACTTGGCGTCGTACACCCAATAAGTAAAAATCACAGTTCTCACTCTAAATGCGTATGTTACCAACAATTTCTGTCACATACCCAGAAAGAAATAAAATGTTCAATGTCATGAATAAAAGATGTCTACATTCACTACCCCATATTGGAGACAGAATGTGAAATGAAAGAACTTTTGCCTTTTCTTTGAACAAACATATTTTCCACAAGTTTTGATGTTCTATTTTTCACTTTTGTATTTCTATTCAAGATGATTATAGTGTGCACCGAGAAGCCTTATTTCCCTTCCGTCGGAGGGAAATGGTGTCTTCGCGTAGCTGCATGTGAACATTTTATCAAACTCCTTAACTCATTTGCTTCCAATAACGTGTAAATACGTTTTTTGTTTTTAATGGTTTAAGTGTCCCAAAGACGTATTTATACGTTTTTTTGTTTGTTTGTTTCTTTTTTTATATCGGTAGTGTCCAAACTACGGCCCGGGGGCCATTTGCGGCCCATCATACATTTTTTGGCGGCCCGCGGCAAATACTAAAAATTATTTTTCAATGCTGTTAAAAAGAGGGTGGATTAAACATTTCTAGCTACGCAAAGACACAAATTTGCAGCTAATAATTCAGTTCCAGAAATAAGAATAGTTTCATCCACTTGTTTCTTAGTGTCAACGTCCAATTTGTGGAAACATCACATTAATTAATGGTTAATTATTAATGAAAAAAAAGTGAAAAGATCACATTAATGTGTTGTTAAGTGTGGTCAGTTGACGGCCGATTGTTCTTTTGGTTCACAATGTCAAGTTGGGATCAGCTGCTGCTCAGTGAAGAGGCGTATCTATTATAGTGGCACACAGGGGTCACTATTTGCCTTGTGACTGTTAGCAGTTTTCAGCAAGTAACTGTACATTAACATCAGCCATTTATAATTGCTTCATTGATTTTTACCATGTTTAACTCATTCACTGCCATTGACGGAAAAAGAGGTCAAATGATGTATTTTTTGCTGGTCTGACAATGAATGTGTTAAAAAATAAATTTAAAAAAATCAATCAAAGTGGCCCTTGCAGCTTTCTATTTTTCTGTATGTGGCCCTCAGAGGAAAAAGTTTGGACACCCCTGCGCTATATGCATCACTTTCTGAATGATGACTCTTTTGAGCATGTCAGCAAGAATTCATTAGTTTCTTAAATAAATAAGACAAGTATAACAAGTAAAAATGCACCATGTGGTACTCATTGTGAATGATAAACTTTCTATTTCGACCCATAAAAGTGTCACTATAGTTTATACTGAGGGTGTAAGACAGTTTAAGATCTATAAATCACTGCCTCATTAACGACAGCATCCTCCTCACCTCGTCCAGCCAAGTCGTGAAGTGCGCGTGTGCATACGCGTGTCCACTCAGGAGGAGCGAGTGAGTGATCTGGCCAGGATCTGAACTGCCGCTTTGATCTGCCCGAATCCAAACAGAGCGAAAGAGACGCTCGCCCCTCACTGTGAGGATTAAATATCCCTGAGTCGGGACATCACAACACCCCCGCCCGCATCCCCCTCCACCTTCCTCCCTCGCCTCACCGCTTCTGTACCCACACCCATCCCTCCATCCCCTCCGCTCCTTTCCTCCTCCCGTCAGCCCTGGTTATCACTGTGTCTCCTGAGGGCTGAGGCGCAAAGGAGACGGAAGAGAGGAAGAGGAGAAAATAAATTAGAGGAGCGGTTTTATGGTTCTAAAATGCCAAAGAGGACATCTGGGTCCATGAGGAGCGATTTTTACCCACACAGGTCGAATTCTGGACGGTTTGTGGTTTCCCGTGCAGCTTGCATTCAGAGACGACTCTCAACCTGGACAGGATGTTTTCAAGCGTTTGTGTCTTGAAGTGTTTAGGAAAGTGGTGCGAAAGGTGTGGAGAGATGGAGGGATGTGAAAACATCCAGAGTACAAGAGGAATTGTTGTAATAATCCAAATACAATTCAACTGGCACGCTGTGAGAATGTCAAAAAGAAGCAAATGTAGACAAAGAATAATCATTCAGGCATATTCTGAAGTCCAATACTGTCAAAGTAAAAAAAAAATATATATATATATATATATATATATATATATATATATATATATATATATATATATATTAGAGATAGACCGATATGGTTTTTTCAGGGCTGATACCGATGCCGATTATTAGTAGTCAATGACGCGGATAACCGATATTTGGAGCCGATATTAATTTTCACTCAAAAGGGAAAATATTGGCATCAACATTTGGAAAAAATACAAACTCCAGTTCTTTTTTTTAATTGTATTTATTTATTTTTTATTTTAAAGTATATACTTATTGAGCAACTTTTAGGGTTAGTGAAATTTTGGATTTTTTTTTTTTTTTTTAAATCTTAGTCAATAGACATCTTTGTTTTTAAAATCTAACAAGTCCCAGGGGCAGTGGCATGTTTTCAAAAGTTAAATAAAAACAAACAATTGTTTTTTCCACTAAATAAAGTATTTATATATATTTGAAGTATTTTATTTATTTTTTTAAATGATCTTAGTTTTAATTTCAAACAAAAACAGATGGTGCAGAGAGTTCCCAGGGTCAGCAGCATCTCTGAAAATTTAAATTGAAAAATTGTTTTTTTTTAATTTAGTTCCTTGAAGTTAAGTTGTTGTTAAATGGATCTATTATCGGCCATATGATTCTTCAAAATGGCCGATGCCGATATTCGTCAAAATGCTTAATATCGGTGCCGATAATCGTCCCAGCCGATAATCGGTCTATCCCTAATATATATTTATGTAACACTGGAAAACACAATTTATGTTCAGTTAGGACTAACAGTGGTTTTTAACTCATTTTTGGGTGCAGAATCCAAAACAACAAATCTCAATTTTGAGCTTTTGGGTACCCATTTTCTTATTAAAAAACAAAAAAAACAAAACTTGAAATAAATGTACACCAGGGTTATTTTAGTTAACGAAAACTAACAAAATAGCTAAAACTAAAATTCAAAAAAACATTTTCGTTAACGAAATAAAATAAAAATTAAAATGATTTTTGAAAAACTAAATATACAAATAATACAAAACTAAATAAAACTAGCAATAATTATAGTGAAAATGTCCCTCGTTTTAGTCTTTGGTAATTAATTTAATAAATGATCCTTTGGGGTTGACTTTGAAATTTTAAGTACAAGGGAGTCCTTCGTTCCTACGCTGGCGATGTAACCCGAATTTCGACTTAAGTCGTATTTCACCGTTAAAGTCGATATCGACAAGTACTTTGTACAGTAATAAAAAATAAATAAATAAAAAAAATAACATATTTCAGGTAATTCAGGTTAAAAGAAAAAATAACTCAAATTTTATGAGAACACATTCACAAAAGTGAAAATTACTGAGCTAATATATTTAAAAAAAAATAATAATAATAATAATAAAAATGATTATTTATTTTTTTTAAAAAGCTAATATTTTACTGCAATAAAAATGCTCCAACATTTAGCTATGCACTTACAAAAAAAATCAAATCTTTTTACTATTTAACAGGATTAGAGTTCATTAACTGGATTATAGTAGATGGGCTACACGTCATCGCGCAAAAGGAGTGCAATGAACTGTCAGACCAATAATCCCAACGTGAACTGTGTGACTTTGAAGACATGACACATGTAACTTTTTGAGCAACTCCCGCGCAAAGTCGTTCTTTCCAAATTACGGCCAAAAAAGTGCATATCGAGTCAAACGTGCGTCCCTGGTCGAATACCTCCAGCGGAAGAGAAGCAAAGGTCATCGCTCTCCACAAGGGGTTAATACAATCATCATTACTGCTTCCTGCTGGGGTGCCTGAGGAAGCAGGGAGTGGAGGAGGGCCTTGTGGGGGGGATGAGAGCGGGAGAGGATGAGGGCAGGCAATAGAAAGGGGCAATTCTGACATGACAGTGACAAATTGCCTTGTATTTATTCAAATGGTGTAAAGTGATCTTTTGGCTGTGTCATAATGTGTGTTTTCATAGTGTTTGACCCCACTGATGAGTTAACACTAACAGGCTTGTAATGACAGGAAGGCAATGGGAGCCGGAGACAATGAACTTATTTGCTTTTGAGTGACTTAAAACTTGAAAACAAAAAGGTGGATGTGAAAATAAAAAAATGTGACTCATTGACTGCCACACATTATTTAAAAAAACAACAACCCCTAATTCCAGCGAATTTTGAGCATTTTAACTCATTTTTCGAAGCAAACAGAATATTGTGTTCCTTTGCTACATGTACAACATGGGCACCACATGAAAGATCGCTTTGCATTCTTTCATTAGAAAAAAAAAGTATGTTTCTACCTTATTCCGTTCTTTAGTAGTCTTCATTTGAAAATAGGTTATTTGAGTGACATTGAGCGAACATTGAAAAGAAACAATACATTTTCTCCACAACAGTGACTTTGATACTAGTATTTTTTTGTTTAGTGACACGCCGTCAAATTAGGTTTAATGTTGCAAAGGCTTTGATCATTCACGTCAGCCTTGAAAAGGTTCTATTTCGTCAGATTGCGTCATGTTTCATTGTAATTTGCAGCTCTAGTTAGGGCCCGAGCAGCTACCGATGCCATCTGCTGGCCATAGTTAGTGGGTGTTTTTGATTTCACAACTCATTGACCCGGCTGCGCTGCACTTGGGCGTTGCAGTGACCACTGATATATTCACACACACAAAAAAAGTAGTTGACGTCACTTAACGTTGATGGTGGCATACATCGGGATTTTATTAAACGTTATTAAATGTTTTTGGCGGTCAGAGTTAAGATACTTGGGGACTTGCATTGGTCAAAGTTGTTTTTACAGCTCAAGACCTAAATTAATAATGTGGTTATTTTCATCATTAGAGTCACTATGGCATGCAGGGAGATTCTCCCGCGGGGGGGTTGTTTCAAAACCCACACTTGATATCAGTGTAATCAATAATATCCCCTGATCCACAAGTCAAAAAGGTGATAGTGCATCCACCTCACAGCTTGCTTGTCAACAGACTTGTCATCAGGACATTCCCATCATTTCATCATCCTCCGTGTACCATGTAACAAACATATGGACAAACAAACTTAATTGGGAAGCTCTGTGAATTATTTATTGATTGATTTATTTACTTTTGTTCGGTGTTCAGATCTAGACAGGTATATGGTAATTATTGCAAACAACAAAGATCCATCCCAGACTTTTGCACAACACTGTATGTTTATACAGATAAGTGCACAGATGGCTTATTTTATCCCAGCTCCACCTAAAATAATTGCAGCGTCTCTGTTAACGCAAAACATTATTTGTCAGAAGCAAATTTAAAAAGGAATCCCGCCTGTGATCTTTTTCTCCCCCACTAAACGAGAAGTTATTTTGATCTCAACATCTCCTTATAGAATAATATTTTATCTGATATTTGATAGAATTTTCAGTAATATACTCAAATACAAAAATATTCAAGAGCTGCATCCGAACAACCCCTTATATTGTCATATTTGTATTGTTAAAGGCCCAGTATGCCAGTTTCACTCAGGAAAATTCACTTTTTAAATACAGGATGTACACACTTTAACTTTCTCTCAGTCTACACATCTGGATTTAAGTTAATCTTTGGTGGTGATCTTGTCCTGTGTTCAAAAACCTCCACTGTAAACATAATTTTTGCATTAAAGCAAGTGTGATTGTGTTTCATCAAAATTCGGACTTGTCCTAATCCAAAACTTGACACCTTAACAGTGAGGCACACCAACGCTTCATGGACTCACAAAATAGCAAATTCTGAAACCAAAAGCGCAAGACCTCTCTGCTTGTCTTCGCAATGTCTTCTTGTTTATTGACCCAGTCACCAGCAGCGATCCGGGAAGTCGACACACACCGATGAACATAGCCAACACACACATCGTCTCACGGAGCCAGTACACAGCGGGGATGAGTCATGGGGAGCTGAGGTCAGTGCCGAGATCGAAAGATATTAGTAAGAAGAGAGGGGAAGCACCTGCTCCAGCGGCTCTCACGGGCAGAGATGCCAATGCGGAAGTCGGGGAATGTGAAGTTCTTGGTGACATTATCCTAAAACTGCATTTCAGAATTGATGTATGGTATGTGGGCGGTGCACGAGGAAGTACCATATTTTCCGCACTATAAGGCGCACCTTCAATGAATGACATATTTTCAAACTTTTTCCATATATAAGGCGCTACAGTAGAGGCTGGGGTTACGTTACGCATCCATTAGATGGTGCTGCGCTAAAGGGAATGTCAACAAAACAGTCAGATAGGTCAGTCAAACTTTATTAATAGATTACAAACCAGCTTTCTGACAACTCCAAAATGAATAAACAGCTGTTTTATTATTTTCTCTGAGGTCAAGTATTAGTATTAGCTAGTGATCCAAGATGGCGGCATCTTCTGCGCATGCGCGTCACCGATCGTGCAGGGTCACCGATAGCGTCTTGACAGCGAGACCTGTTGCGGCTCAATATTGATCCATATATAAAGCGCACCGGATTATAAGGCGCATGGTCAACTTTTGAAAAAATGGAAGGCTTTTAGGTGCGCCTTATAGTGCGGAAAATACTATGGGAATGATAGAGTTTTTCCATCAACCTCCAAAAAGAAAATCCTAAAATGAGATTCCGACACAGATGATTTTGGCTTTTTGACAAGCTAAAATCTGTTTGAAATTTTTGGTTGAATTGCAAATCTTGTGCTCTAATGACTGTTTTGAGAGATTCCACTGTATCTGTATATCTAAAAGTGACGTCACAAAAACAAAAACAAACAAACACACAAACCCATGCTTCTATGAATTCATGAACATAATAATACCCCCCCCCCCCCCACACACACACACACACACACACCCGCATACACACAAAGCCGTCCAACATTGAGCGCGCTATTTGCCCTTCAGCTTCCTTCCTCCCTCGTCACTCTTCCTTGGCGAAACCTTATCAGTGCTCCAGGAACTAACTGACATTCACACAGACTCTAATAACACCGCAGCGTTTGAGATACTTTGCTCTCTCCTCTCTCTCGCCCCGTGTCTCGCAATCTGGCTACTTTTTCCTCTTGTTCTCTCTTCCTGGTCAATTAGACAGAGGCAGAAGTCCCAGTTGGCTCCCGGTGGTAATCAAACATCTTTTTCTTGTCCATTTAACACTGGGATTAATTTCCTACAAGGTTAATTAAAGAGGCCCGTCAGACAGAGCTGATTATTGTAAAGGTTACTGTTTTGCTGCCTGTGCCTGTGAGTACACGCACGCACGCGCGCGCGTGCACACGCACCCTCATGCGGTTATACGCCGACGTTCTTCGTACACGTGCACTCAGAGGGACGAAACGGAGACGAGATTACGCTGTTGCCCGTGGAGAAATAATAAGTTCAGAAATGCTATCGCGGAGTGTCAGGTGAGAGCTTTGAGAGGAATGTTGCGTATTAATGAGACGAATGCACCAGAAGCGGCTGTGGGCGCTGGCGAAAAGAGAACACAACATTTAAGTCTGTATTTACAAAGTTTAAAGTTGCTACATACGATATAAATACAATTTAGAATAATAACGTGGGCTCTATTAAATCCAAAATTCTAGATATTCGGGATCACACATCATGCATAGAGCGGTATCATTACTTGGCTACAAGGTCACTTCAAAGTCATGAGATCTTCAGAGAATTCATAGAGATATGAAATTCTTGTTCTATTTTGACTTTCCTAAACCAGCTGATGGCTGCACGGTCAAGATTCAGATCCTCAATGTGTATAATTACATTCATTGATGATTGATTGTCAATAGGTGATAATGTGAGTGAGGATAAATGTTTGGCAACTCTTGGCTCCGTAAGTAAATAATAATAATAATAATAATCATAATAATAATAATAATAATAATAATAATCATAATAATCATAATAATAATAATAACAGCAACAAATAAATCTATCTATCCATCCATTTTCTGAACCGCTTGCTCCTCATAAGGGTTGCGGGGAGTGCTGGAGCCTATCCCAGCTGTCTATGGGCAGCAGGTGAGGTACACCCTGAACTGGTTGCCAGCCAATCGCAGGGCTAAATAAATAAATAAATAAATAAATAAATTTTAATGTAAATAAAAGTAATAAATAAATTATATATATATATATATATATATATATATATATATATATATATATATATATATATATATATATATATATATATATATATATATATATATATATATATATATATATATATATATATATATATATATATATATATATATATTCTATTGGAGGTTTATCAACATTTTCTGAAGAATATTTGGTGGGTTTATCAATTTTATTATTATAAATATTAAACTCATTCACTGCCAGTCATTATAGAAAATTTTTATTTTTTATTTTTTAAATTTCCAATACTCACGTGATATTCCATTCAATAATTATATATAAACCAAATCTACCAAATAACAGAATAGACTCCCTACTTTTTGTCCCGTCCCGTTCTTTTATAATTGACAGCAGAAAAATGTAGGTTTGCCAAAATACAGCCATTTCTCCCATGGACTCTGAAACTGTGTTTATTTCCTATAAAATGGGGCTATGATGTCATCTACCGGTGGTTGGGCATCAGTAAAGTTGTTTCCAAGTTTGATATTTACAGTGGAGCATGCTCAGATTCGCCCCCATTTAGCACCGCTCTAAAAAATACAATTGACAAGTATACTTGTCAAAGGCAGTGAATGAGTTAATATCACCATTAGATGGCAGACAGCGCTTAGGTGCACTTGCACCCAGGTCTTATAGTGGCCTATACTACAATCTGCACCATTCGAATGAATGGAATCTAATTGCTTGCGTCGCCGGAACGCACCGCAACCGCACCGCAGCCGCACCGCAACCGCAGCCGGTGTAAATCCCGGGTTAGGTCAGTGTCATTCCGTGTGTTGTGGTAGCATGCCGTGCGGGGCTAATGGAAAAGCGGCAACGGTGGTTCCCGTCATCATTTAAGTTGTCCTAAAAAGGAGTAAGATGTAATGGAATTCATTTTCCCTTCTTACCATGTTGAGTATGAGATTTTTCCATGTTATCTCTCCTCTGATGGTGACGTCCATGAAGCTGGGACACGAACATCCCGTGAATCCTCTTTCAAAGCGGCCGACAAACGTGCAGACACTCCTGGTGGAGTGACACTTCAAACCTGGCCAGTATGCATGGCCAGTAGTCTCCACAGTCTAGTGGGGGAGAGACTGCTTCGGAAAGAGCAAAATAGAATCATTGTTCTGTCTTACTGCAGCATCTCCTTTGTCATTGTGCACTTTTGTCCTCCCTCTGTGATCGCTGACACATTTCATCGAAATTGTTTTCTTTCCAGAATGCACAGAAGTGCCAATCTAAAATCGTATTTTTATATATGCATTATTATCATACCAATAAATTGGACATCTTTCATGGTGGATTTGGTATCACTTGGGGTGAAAAAACATTTTTACTCCATATGGGGTCTTTTGTCCAAAATTTGGACACTCATTGTAATTGTGATAATGAAGTCATTTAATTCACTTTCGACCACTCACAATGTTCAGTGGCATCAGACCTAACCATACATATGTAGTTTTTATGTATTTATTTATTTTTGACGCCCTCTATGGACAATAAACGCAATAGTGTGCAAAACTAACTCTAATTTTGTATATATGCACTCTTTGTTCATATCCTACCAATAAGTGCTACATTTTTTATGGTGGATTTGTTATTCATATTTGTGACCCATGCACATGTCTAATACTCAGCAATCATAGAGCACAAAGGTCACCATGACAGGTCTAATGAGACTGAGAAAACATTCCTATTTAGCTGGTTACCATAACACCAGTGAGTAAACGGAGGGTCACAGTCCACAACACGTTCGCACAAATGCGGACACGCACTCAATTACCAGAGCAGCAGCCATTTCTCGGAAAACCCGCCTGTTTCTGCTTTCTTCTAAAGTGGGATGGAGCCCTCAGGTGACACACACACACACACACGCACGCACGCACAGTTGCACATGTGCGCCTTCATTAGCATGCTAATTGGAGGTGAGGACAGTGTGGTGTGGAGGTGGCACAGAGTGTTATTCACAGGCTCTGGGAGGAGGGGGATCCAGCTGACTCCCCCGATTTGGTCTTTTAGCTCCCTCACGCATCCCTCCACCCCGTCTCCCCTCACAAGTCACCCCTGACTCTCCCTCCACCCAATCTGGCCGTCTCCTCCCCTCCCGCTGAAGCCCGCCTCTGTCACCGCAGGCTCAGCTGCCGAGGGGAGCCTCAAGTACACAAAGCGATCTGTGTTCAACACTTCTCACCGGTTATTGAGACCAAACATTGAGGTTTTCTTTTTTTTTTTTTTTTTTTTTTAAATGTTGCCTTTTGGGCCAAAATAAAAAATAAATATCAATCATGTACACACACATTGGCTAAATTGATTGGTACATTTTCATTAAAAAGAAAACAACAACAACGCGAGTTAGTCAAATAATTTAAAAGAAAATAAAAAACACAACATTGACGAATGAAAATGAGGCATTTGTTGTTGTCTTTGTAGTTCAACAGAATCATGAATAAAAAAAATGAAAGAAAGAAGCTGACCAGAATAAAAAAAATAAGACCCCTTAACATATGATGCACAACCTTTTGAAGCACTCGCTACAATGAAACAATTTCATTAATAATCACTGAGAGACTTGCAACTTTCTGCAGTTTTTTTTTTTTTTTTGGGGGGGGGCTCCTCATACCAAATTACTCCAACGGTCCATGTTTGGTTCTCCAGACTGAACGTTTCCGCTCAAGCTTCCCTGCAGGTTTTAGATGTTTCCATACTCCAACACACCTGACTATAAAGCTCAGAATCGTTATTGGACTTGCTGGTGAGCTGATCATATGAATCAGGTGTGTTGTAGTAGGGAAACATGTCAAACCTGTAGGACTCCAGCCCTTGAGGAGCAGGGCGGGGGAAAACTGTTTCAGCTGTTTCTACATATAGGACACTTCAGTTGCCGATGCTTTTGCTCTTAGCCATTTTTTTATTTATTTTTTAGATTTTAGAGGTGCGAGGTGGTCTCCAAATGTCCACGTCACGTGCAGCCGTAAGAGGAGATCTTTCCATTTACCTGTCACTTGCATGAACGATGCACTGTGTGCCCTTCCGCCGCTCTGATTTTAATGAAAATTAGTGGAGCCGCTTCCATTGTCTGGGAGTCAGCTGTGTTCCATCCCAAAATGATGCTAGTCAAAGTCTAGGAAATACCATAACCATGCGCACAGTTAGACTGCGCTTTATGGTAGCCATGCGCTGGGCACGAAAATATGGTCTCTAGTGTTTATTAACAGAAACCCTCTTTTCTTTACTCCTAAACAACAACAACAACAATTATTGTCGCCTACCTCAGTTTTGTTTTGTTTTGTTTTGTTTTGTTTTGGTTTGGTTTAGCTGAAGGAAATTTCCACTGATTCAGTTGTTAATTGAGACAGTCAAATGAACTGCTGTCATTTGGGGAAATTCATAAATATACAGCTGTGTGCTATCTGCATCGCCATAATAGCCAACATTGAGCTTCTGAAGCATTTGGAACATATACAGACTCAACAAAAGGGGTCCAAAGATTGACCCTTGATGGGCCCCACATCTAATGGCATTCAACATCTTTGGTGATCATGATGTTGAGAATGTGACCTTGAATGTTGTTTGAGACCAAAAGCTTAGTCATATAGTAAATAATGAGATGGGCAATTTATTAGAAACATCTGTCAGAATGAAACATAGGACGCTTCAAAGAATTTTGCATCTCTGACAGTGTCAATCAAATTATTATTATTTTTTTGTTGTCTGAAAATGCTTGATAACTTTTTGTCAATAGTTTGTGCTGGTGTAACTAATGTAGCTATTGAGTGAGTCTATTTTTTCCCCCCCACGTTAATAATTTGGCCTCGTATTGTCAGAGGATCACAAAGCACAAAAAATGGGGCAAAGTTTTCCGGGTGCATTCTAAGGATTGCCTTTTTGACACCGTCACAACAGGTATTTAAGAAGTCATTGAGTGCCACACAGGCTGAGCGTTAAACGGGGGAAAAGGAGCCAACGAGGCAGCCAAAAGTAACCTGCTGTTACTGTAACGAGGGACCCCGATAACACAGTAATAACAGGCTAATCGTATTTGGGTTCAGAAACCACAACATGCTAATTCAATTAGCTTAATAAGCCCCTGTAGATAAAGAGCTTGTTTCGGCTGTCGTGATTGGCCGGCTCCTCTGGGGCCGCGCAGCTCTTCATTGGTTACCGCGAGTGGAGGGAAAAGATCAGGATGTGGTGAATGACGGTTTTATGATAGAATAGATTATTGGCCTTGCAATCTTCAGACTATCCAAAATATCAAAGTTTGTCTCCATACATATTCGACCAACTTCTGCCCAACTCCGATTTCTATGCAATGAGCATCTTCTTAAAGTGACAACAATGAGGAAATAAGTCACTCATCTCTCAGACATTTCTTTATTCTTTGTCTCCGCAAACAGCCAACACAATGCCGCGTTAAAACCACTCCGGGTTTTATTGTCCTGCCGCTGTGTCTCAGTTGACGCTTAGCGTCTATCTGGGAGCCGCCGTCTTTGTGCGAAGGAGCACGGGAAGGACGGCGCCATTGTTTCGCCAGCTGAGGAAGGAGAATGGAAGTGTTACAGTGGAGAGAATTGGCAGCTGAGCCCAGCAAGGAGATTCTCCACACAATATTAAGGGAGCGGGATCACCGTGCTCAAGCGGCCTCTGCTCGCCCGCTTTCTCTCACGCGCACACACGCATGCACACGCACGCCCCAAATGGAGACACACAACCTGAGCTCCTTCCCCTTTCTCTGTGAAATCTGCATTCACTCTTAACCCTTTGTTTTTCAGCTGACGAGCTAATCTGTTTACGGGTGTTTGCGAGGGCGCTTTTGTTTGCACCGGGCACATACGTGCGCACACGCACACGCTGGCCCAGAGCCAGCTGACACCAGCAGAATATTTGTTACAGACTCACTCCGGTTCTATTTCTTCTTCCTTTTCTTTTGAGCTCTTTCAGAAATTATGTTTACGTACTTTGGCAACATTTTCCTAAAATTTCAAATGAATCTAGAAAGTTAAGCACTATATTGGCTTTAAAGTGAACAGTTGTCATTGTCATCGTACCTCACAAAGCTCCAGGCCACATTGAAAATATCATATTTTTGACGTAAACACATTTGGATCGACAATAGTTGTTTTGGGTAAGGTTCGCTGTCACTTTTGAACTCAATCACATTTGATATGTGTTTCTTTTTAACCACACATACATACATAAATGATAACTGACACAAAAAAAAACTTTCATTTATTACAGCAAAAACGAATCAACCAATCATTTGCTCACAAAATAAATTAATGACATCAGTTTTTTTTGTTTTCTTTTTTTTAAAATTTGTAGCCTACCTGATAAAAGCTGATGCTGTTTCGTTGGCAAGGCTCAAGTTATAATACAGGATGGTACTGATGCAATATTAACTAGTGCTGTCAAAGTTAAAGCGTTAACTAATTAATTAATCACAAAAAATTATCGCATTAATCATTGTATTATCACAGATTAACTCATTCACTGCCATTGACGGATATAGACGTCAAAGATAATTTTTTCCTTGGCTGGCAGTGAATGGTTTAATCACACTATTAATTTTGACTGCAGATGATCCTTTTTAGCTGACAGCGGATGGTTACGTTAAAGGTAGCTGTTGGAGTTTGCGCAATAAACATAACTACATGCATTAAAGTAAAGCATTTAATAAATGTTTACATATGCCGTATAGGTAATTTATTCCCATTTTAAATTGTGCGAATAATTAATTGATTAGAAAAAGCAGAATGAGCGTGTGCAGTGAATATAAATTTTTGAAGACGTCTTCATTACATTAAATGTAAAAAAAAAAATTAACACATAACAGGCGCGCTTCAAATTTAGCGGGCAAAATATGTTGGGGGGGGGAAAAAAGCCTTTTTAAGTCAGCGATTAATCGTGATTAATCAAAATTCTAAAATGTGCTTAATCTGATTAAAAAAAACTTTTAATCATTTGACAGCTGTAATTGCTTCTAAACATGACAAAATTTTCCAGAAACACGACGTGGCCCTACAGCGACGCACTCCATTCGGAGAAGTCACAATTCCTACCGTAACATACTCGAGAAACGTTGAGCTAAGTGACATTATATTTTGCCAAAACAACAACAACACATTTTGCAGGTGAGTGGTGCATTACAGTTGTTACGAAATCCCACCAAGCAGACTGACTGTCCTCGTTTTTCCTTTCTGTGGCTCATGAAAGATTTATTTCGCTGGTGATCCAACGTATATATGCGCGTGTGCATCCAGCGTGCAAGTGCGTGCACGTCGGAGACACAAAGTGGGGGATGGTCTACGTGATCAGCAGCACACTAAGCAGATAAGAGAGAGAAGAAAAAAAAAAAGCGAGCGTCGAATTGACAGTCGCGGTGTAGGAAGAGGTGCGACTGCAAACTGGTGTAAACAACACAGCTCAAATTTAAAGAAGGATTTGTTTGGAGGCGAAGGGCACGGATGGAACTGTACTGTACAAATAAGCAAAGCAAAAAAACAAAAACAAAATACAAACACAAGGCCTGCTGCGGCCTGTTTCTCTTCTCCGCACGCCATCTCAATCCTCTTCATCGCCGTCACACTCATTTGAGAGATTAGACAGCGCGGATTAGACGTCGCCAGCTCGCCTCTCTTGAAGCGACGCTTCTCTTTTGTGCGCCATTCTTTCACTTCATAAAAACGTTATTATATGGAGCGCTGGTAAGACTCTCGCTGTCACAATCGCGGCGTCTCACTTGATTCTCTTGCTCAAGTCGTTATGTAAGAAGTAAACACTCACAATCGCTGGCTGCTCCTCCACCTTGCGCCGCCATATTGCGTTTATTGGCGGGCCTTGTTATTAGATTCCCGATGCCTCGGCCACTTCTCTGATTAATGTGCACAAACGCCACACACGTATCGCGCGCACTCACGCGTGCACCAGGCACGTGCTCGGGAACGGCGTCTTCACTCTCACCAACTTAGCGGCGCTATTAGTAATGATTGAACCTTATCCAGTGGATGTAATATATTAGCGGGGAGATTATTCTGACGTTAAAACATGTTCCCTGTGCTGACAGCATCATCAATCACCCTCACCCTGCCTGTAGAAGACTCACTGGACATAATTGCTTCAGCATGGGGCTGGAGGAGGAAGGCAAGGGGGGGGGGGGGGGGGTAAAAGCGTGTGAGATTGAGTTTGGATTTCCTTGTCAGAGCGCGGCTGACAATAAAGGAAGATGCAATGAACTTGACCATCCAGCAACTAAGTCAAAATACAAATAAAAGCGGAAATGGCACATTATTATTATTATTATTATTATTATTATTATTATTATTATTATTATTATTATTATTATTATTAGGGATGGGCGAGTACCGATACCAAGTATCGGTATCGGGCCGATACCAGCCTTTTTTCAAGTACTCGAGTAGTCGTGACGACCGATGGCAGAGGGGGAAGACGTTAAGTGAGTCCTCCTTGCCTGTAAGTGGCGCCATAGCTTGCAGCAGTTTTTTACCAAAACTTCA
The DNA here is from genome assembly GCF_051991245.1 of Festucalex cinctus. Lineage (NCBI taxonomy): Eukaryota > Metazoa > Chordata > Actinopteri > Syngnathiformes > Syngnathidae > Festucalex > Festucalex cinctus. Next base: position 2,867,894 of record NC_135419.1, on the reverse strand, counting down.
CCGGTTTGGAAATACTTCAAAATTGTGAATCTTAAACTAAAAAGAGCATTTTTGTGTTTTATTTTGAGCGTTAAGACTATTGAAGAGTGACTTTCTGTTTTGTTTTGTTTTTTGTTTTGTTTTTTTGTCAAAATTAAAGGAAATATATTTGTTTAAAGCCCCAGTGTGTAGCTCACGACCGCCATCTATCGGTCAAACAAGATAATGCAATGATTTTAAGCACACGAACTACGGCGTCCCAGAGAGACCCTACTTCAACAGCCTACCACCAATTTCACCGGAACAGAACGCAAACAACTTCTGGTATTCCCTCGAGTGATGACGTAAGTGAATTGCATTTGTTAGACATACTGTACAGATCCCTAATAATTGTGATTTAGTCATTTAATTTCAGAATTAATATTTTTGTCGGCATTGTTTGGAAATACTGTACGTCAGCTAATGATAATGGCTATCTATGTTCATATTTGTTAGTGCAACTAAACCATGCAACAGAGAACACACAGTTATGTTATGTTTTATAGACATGTGGACCATCTCAAAGGGGGCGAGAGAGACGAGGAAGAGAACGCGGAAGTGAACGCGGTGTCTCGTAACGTACAATTATGTCATCATGGAAAAATAATTCCATTCGAGCATGCATGTGAATGGCTCAAAACATACCTTTGCTTGGAATATGTGGTATTTAGATTACATCGTTTGCTGATATGTTTAGTATATCGTACAAAATAATGGTGTTAACTGAACTACACAGATGCAACTCAGACTCGTAAACCCCCCCGTGTCTTGTTGCTACTAACCACTCAGAAAAGTGCTGCTTACAAAAACATTTGAAACCCTTTACTCAGATATTGATTTGTCACCATGTTGAACAATTTTACCTAATAAATATCACTAAGCAACTTAATTAGTTTTGATTGAAGATACAACAGCTTCCTTGTACTTCGATGTGCAGGAATTTACATGGCTTTCACAAATAGTCTTGCTCATGTAATAATGTACTTCATTGGCTCAGTGACTTTCAGTTCATTGTTTGGTACCTCATCTGACATACAATTGTTACCTTCTTGCAGAGACTCGTACAGGAAATGACCATGGAGGAACATGAAGATATCCAAGTCCAGCTGATAGACTGACACCAAGAAATACTTTTTGACACATTGCTGACACATCAGCACCACCATGATTTCCTGTACCTGGATCCCACATCAGCACCACCATGATTTCCTGTACCTGGATCCCAGACTGCAGCACCTTGGTGGACTTGTAGCAAATAAGTGACACTTTCCCAGATCCTTGAGGACAATACAAAGGTTTTTTACCTGGCATATAATTAGTCCATGTCTGACACTTGTTGTTGTAGTTTGTATAACTTGTATATTGTTGTTGTGTGTTAATTTGTACATTTTGAATAACTAAAAAAATACTATTTCCTTTGGCGTCAACATGCAGTGTTCATTCGACACCTAACCTAACACTATTTTACATGACCAGAAATGTAAAACATCAAAAGCCTGGAGAATTATTATAAATGCTTGCAATGACAAGGAATTCTTCATTGGCCAATGAATGTAAGGTACAGTACATGAAAATGAATGAATAAAATAAAGTAAAATAAAAGTCTACATGAAATGAACATATTAACTAAAAAAAAAAAAAAAATGCTGTTAGAATATAATGAGCTACATGAATTGCAGTTGTTCCAGAATTTTACCAATACGCTGTGCATTTCAAAATATGGAAAATAGACATACAGGTTTGGGCCAAAAGTAGTGTTACAGAGCAGGTATGTGTTGTACACAGCTAAAATATCTGATTAACTCAATACCATGATGTTTTTTGTGTGTGTGTGTGTGTGCTGACATTGCCCCCCATTAACATTGCAACATTCCTCAAACTCTCCCGAACACAGTATGATCTGTAACACTACTTTTCGCCTACTCTATGATGTTATTGGGGCAAAATTAAGGAAGGCTTGTCCATTGATTGTGTGAACAGACTGCAGTAAAAATGAAGTCACTTCAATGTTTGCTGGTTTTATTAAGTTTGACATGCTCCTTGACTGCACAAGTACATGTTATGGAGTGAGGGCATGTTCCCACCAACGATGATATCATATTCTTCAAAGGCTTGCTGAGGAAAGTGAGGGAGGAGTCACTCCATGGCTTCAGACACCTGGTCAGCAGGTCCTGTGTAAAACAAGTGGTGCTTGTACATGTGACCATTCCGTATTGCTTCACACAAAAAGTTCATGTAGTGTCCAATGCCGTCCATATGTAAATGACATACCAAGACGTCGGCTGACTTCAGTTTGTTGCAGCTCAGATATGGTAGGTGGAGATACTGGTGGTACAACACCGAAGCCTTCTGGGGTCCTCCATTCAAGTGTCCTCATTCGGGGCATTCCAATATGGCTGCTGACTCTCCCCTTGATATTTGTTTTTCTTGCAGGTCGGTGATGTATTTAAACGGTGCATGAATGCTTGTATACATCAGAATATGGTTCTGGAACCCCTCAAGTTTGGCTGTTGATCTAGTGTGACACAAACAAAAACACAATTATAAAATAAAATAGAATAATTGATGATACTATTATATGTCACCAACTTTCCAACAAAGCCCCCAAAATAGAGGTAAGATCTTTAGTTTTTGGGCCCAAAACATTGTATTAGCTAGATAAAAGTAACTTGACTGCATACTGCATAGAATATGCAAAGGCTGCTTGCTTGTCGAATTTCCGTGGAAAACGTGGCAGCCTGTAAATTCTTGTGCACCCAATTACACAATGGACCAGTACACACTTGAGTGAGAGAGTTCAGACTCTAGCAGTGCTTACGGTACAGCCAGCATTTAAGTCCAGAAAGTTATTCCCTGCCGAAAATTAATTTCGAGAACACTATTTTCACCAACCACAACGAAAATAATTTTCAACTCCTCCACTAATACAGTATGCTTTAGATTCTCTATTGAAGTTATGGGCAAATATACCTCCGAAATCACAGTTACATTACATTACACAATAACTTGCGCATTTACTCTAAATATAACGTGCCAGCGGGAATCTTTTTTTTTTTTTCAAAGCAAGTAGCTACATAACGAAATCGTTCGAGTGGTGCGGAGTTGCTAATCAACAGATACAGTGATCGTAAAACAAAGGTACGAACATCGTATTAATTAGTACGGAGTATACTTTTTCTCTCGCTCTCAAAACGTAAACACAAATGTACTCTTACTTACCGGTCAAGTAGAAAGCAGTCGAAGGCACCGGCACGTCCCAAACCTAGTCTGTTCCTCATTTCTCTCCATCTGGCAAATGCGGCTACAATATAAACTCTTGTTTTGTCGCGCTGAAATAAAATAAATTCCCAAAGTAAGTGTGATGCTTGATAATGCTCTCTTCGGGGACCGGAAACTCTTCTTCTTCGTGGACATGCGGTCGCCATACAAACCGGAAGTGCGTTCCAAAAACGCGTTAAGAAATGGAGCGCTGAAAGTTGTCTTTGACGGCACCCGTAGCAGAAAGATGGCGGCGAAACATGGCAGACACTAGCAGGCGAGGCGCGGACATGTAAGATAATTTGCGATTTCTAGACTAACCGTTATATTTTAAAAAAGTACGTTTATGCGATACAACATATCTTTTTACATACTACTAACACAAACAATTGTTTTTTTTTTTCGAATGATTTATTATTTCACCACTAGATGCCACTGTATAATACTGAGTGTACCTTTAAAAATATCTTTTAGTGATTTTTTTTATTTGTCAAAATGTACTACTGGTATCGGCAGTTGGTATCGGTATCGGTGAGTACTGAGGGTCTGAGTATCGGTATCGGTCTGAAAAAAAGTGGTATCGAACATCCCTAATTATTATTATTATTATTATTATTATTATTATTATTATTATTATTATTATTATTATTATTATTATTATTATTATTAGTATTATTATTATTATCAATATTATTATTATTATTATTGTTGTTGTTGTTGTTGTTGTTGTTCAAATAGAATTAATATATATTTAAAGCTACTTCATGTTCATTTTGTTCACCATTAAAATCTATGCAATTTTGAAAAAAAAATATATATAAATCATCATCAGAATGGTTTGTTATTAATGCACAAAATAAACTGGTGGGGTTCAGTACCTCCAACATGGTTAAGAACCACCTTACTAAATCAATGACTATTGCTTTTGTTTGATATGTTTCCTGTTTTTAGCAATAAAACCACTTCATAACGTATCGCAGTGCTGGACTGGCCATCTGTCATACAGGGCTGATTCCCAGTGGGCCAGTCTGTTTTGAGGTCAATATTGTGCTATTTAATTATTATTTTCACCCATTTTTTACCCCAAGAGACCATCATACAATTTAGAGGAAGCAGCATATTAATCCACTTACAGGACAGACAGCAAACTGAAACGTCAACATCAGTGGGAAAGACACAGTATGTGGTTTAGCAGGGATTTCATTTTATTTTATTTTATTTTATTTTATTTTATTTTATTTTATTTTATTTTATTTTATTTTATTTTATTTTATTTTATTTTATTTTATTTTATTTTATTTTATTTTATTGTGACAGCACAGCCCTGCTGTATCGTTCATGCAATGTGCAATTTAATGCAAAATATGTTATCCAATATTGGCCACCCTCCGTTAAACACTCACACAAGCACTTTATGAATGAATGAATGCGCGAAATGCACGCTCACAAGGGCATTATTATTTGTTTGGGGCGGCAGTAACTCATCCGTAACTTTCGAATCAGAGGTTTGACTCCTGCCGCAGACAAAAAAAAAAAAAAAAAGACTTTGCAACTGGCAAAAAGCTCGTCTGCCATGTCGAGGCTCCCTTGAGCAAGGAGTGTGTCATAGTTCAAGAGTAGAGAACGTTTGCAGTTTAACATTGACAACATTTTATGTTGCGCCAGCAGTAACTTGGCTGCCGGCCAAATAGAGATGGCTGTCTTTTGCATTTGTGTTTGGCTACACAATAAACACTTTGCCATTTACTGCCTCGTTACTTAAAGTGATTGCAGAATCTTTTTTTGTTTTGTTTTGTTTTGTTTTGTTTATGCCACTCGGATCACGTGTGGCAGTATAAACTCTCACATTTTTATTGCTGGCTGAGGTCAAGCTCATTGACACTATCAGGTTAATTACTGGACTACTTTACCTTGGCCAGGACCCAAAAAGCACAGGTGTGTTTCCAAGTTATAAAATAAAAAAATAAAAACAATTAAAATAAAATAAAGGGTACCAAACCACCGCTACATTATCACTGACGTGAACTGGATTATACAAACAAAACAGCAAATAACTAAAGACAAAGGCAAATAAAAAAAAAAATATGACAACTATATACAGCAGCAAATAGTGGGGCACATACAGATAAATGACCACAAGAGGGCGCCTCGGCTGGATGAGGATGTGCATTCGTTTGTATTGAGGTAACTTTGTTCGTCTCCAATAAACCAATCATAGCTCAATGAATTCTTTAACAATTTTGATACCGATTGGTTTGTTGCAAATAATAAGTTATTTGAAATAACAATTTTAAATTGCAATTGAAGTACATTGTCAAGACTTTCCTGAAAACTAGCCGGAAATAACCCGAATGATGTTCAACGATCTTCTGGAGGTGCTGAAAAAAAAAAAATGCCTCACATCTAAAGAGCAAATGACTTGAAGTCACTTCAAGTGACAAGACAGACATTCACTCGGCTTTTAAAAGGCTCTGGGAGTGCTCGTGCAGACATCTTTGAAAGCTGCAGTATAGCAATCGAGATGTGTGCTAAACAGCAAACGACCAAGGGGCATATTCACTAAGAATAATAGTGCGAAATATTGCACCACAACTGCACTCGCAGTCTGCGCCCAATTACCCACCTATTCACTAAGGATATTGCTCTAATCATATACCGGCGCAAACACGCCCACAAAACTGACAGCTTGGAGAAAATTTGTACCTGATTTACCACACATAAATGGATTTGCGCCAAGAACAGATAGATAGATAGATAGATAGATAGATAGATAGATAGATAGATAGATAGACAGACAGATAGATAGATGTGGGTTAGCTTAGCTTGAAAAACAGATCAATGCTAAGTAGTTAGCGTAGCGTAAAAATAGATAAATGTATATATTATGGATGGATGGATGGATGGACGGACGGACGGACGGACGGACGGACGGACGGACAGACAGACAGACAGACAGACAGACAGGCAGGCAGGCAGACAGACAGACAGACAGACAGACAGACAGATAGATAGATAGATAGATAGATAGATAGATAGATAGATAGATAGATAGATAGATAGATAGATAGATAGATAGATAGATAGATAGATAGATAGATAGATAGATAGATAGATAGATAGATGTGGGTTAGCTTAGCTTGAAAAACAGATCAATGCTAAGTAGTTAGCGTAGCGTAAAAATAGATAAATGTATATATTATGGATGGATGGATGGATGGACGGACGGACGGACGGACGGACGGACGGACAGACAGACAGACAGACAGACAGACAGACAGACAGACAGACAGACAGACAGACAGACAGACAGACAGACAGACAGACAGACAGACAGACAGACAGATAGATAGATAGATAGATAGATAGATAGATAGATAGATAGATAGATAGATAGATAGATAGATAGATAGATAGATGTGGGTTAGCTTAGCTTGAAAAACAGATCAATGCTAAGTAGTTAGCTTAGCGTAAAAATAGATAAATGTATATATTATGGATGGATGGATGGATGGACGGACGGACGGACGGACGGACGGACGGACGGACGGACGGACGGACGGACGGACGGACGGACAGACAGACAGACAGACAGACAGACAGACAGACAGACAGACAGACAGACAGACAGACAGACAGATAGATAGATAGATAGATAGATAGATAGATAGATAGATAGATAGATAGATAGATAGATAGATAGATGTGGGTTAGCTTAGCTTGAAAAACAGATCAATGCTAAGTAGTTAGCTTAGCGTAAAAATAGATAAATGTATATATTATGGATGGATGGATGGATGGACGGACGGACGGACGGACGGACGGACGGACGGACGGACAGACAGACAGACAGACAGACAGACAGACAGACAGACAGACAGACAGACAGACAGACAGACAGACAGACAGATAGATAGATAGATAGATAGATAGATAGATAGATAGATAGATAGATAGATAGATAGATAGATAGATAGATAGATAGATAGATAGATAGATGTGGGTTAGCTTAGCTTGAAAAACAGATCAATGCTAAGTAGTTAGCTTAGCGTAAAAATAGATAAATGTATATATTATGGATGGATGGATGGATGGATGGACGGACGGACGGACGGACGGACGGACGGACAGACAGACAGACAGACAGACAGACAGACAGACAGACAGACAGACAGATAGATAGATAGATAGATAGATAGATAGATAGATAGATAGATAGATAGATAGATAGATAGATAGATAGATAGATAGATAGATAGATAGATAGATAGATAGACTGCTGAAAGAGATTGCGTTTAGTTAATTTACTAGTAATTTCAAACTATGCTTTAGATTACATTTTTTTTGTACCCCCGTCATGTCTTAATTTGAATCTTTTTGGCTAACTCTTCGCTCAGGATTTGTGCTGTGCTGCTTCCAAACAGGTGAAAGAAGCACTGCCTTGAAAGCACATTCTAATTGTTCTGTTATTTAATGGAAAATAACCTATTCTGTGATGTGTCTTCTTTTTTTTCCTTTTTTTTGCAGAGCAGTGACCATCGCCCTCTCGTCTCTCCCTCCCTTGGCTGTAACGTTATCCAGTGATTAGTATTCCGCTCAGGCGTCAGGACGGAAAGCAGAGTGGCTGCCGAGAGGTGTCCTGAATCACATCACTCATATTCCACTAAGTGTGCGCGTGCGCGCGCGTCCCCGCGCGGTTTCAAAGAGTGAAGCAAATCAATCTCATATCAGCAGCCAGTCCCTAAGTGTTATGTGTGTGTAAGCGTCGCTGTGCATTGTTTAAACACACATTTGCCACCTAACAGAGCTGCTGCGCTGCCATTTGTCAGTTTCCCCCTGCAGGGAGCGTGTGTGCGTGTGTGTGTGTGTGTGTGTGTTGCATCCGTGCGCTTGTGTTTGCACACACACACATGTCAAGGTCACCCGCGCCATTCTCTCTCTTGGCTAAGACAGAGGCTGTGCAATGCTCCTACCTGAAATGCATCTCTCGTTTAGCAAAAAAAAAATCTGACGTTCTTCCTTTCAAAGCATCAGTTGAGGTTTGTATTGCAAATTGAGTGTTTTTGTTCATAAGATTCCGATAAAGTGTTCATATTAGAGCTGTCAAACGATTACATTTTTTTTTTAATCAGATTAATCACATCTTAGAATTTTGATTAATCATGATTAATCACTGACTTAAAAATTATTTTTTTCCCCCCAACATATTTTGCCCGCTAAATTTGAAGCGCACCTGTTATGTGTTATCATTTTTTCGACGTCTTCAAAAATTTATATCCACTGCACACGCTCATCCTGCTTTTTCTAATTAATTAATTAATTATTTGCATCATTTAAAATGGGAAGAAATGACCTACAGCATATGTAAACATTTATTAAATGCTTTACTTTAATGAATGTAGTTGTGTTTATTGCTCAAACTCCAACAGCTACCTTTAACGTAACGATCCGCTGTCGGCTAAAAAGGATCATCTGCAGTCAATATTAACTCATTCACTCCCACCCATTTTCACTGAAGCAACCCCTTTACTGGATATTCTCTGCTTTTGCGAGGCCCACAGAGTATTGTGTTCTATTACTATAAAACATGGAATCAACCAAAAGAAAAATTAGCATCTCTTCTTTCATCGGGAAAAAAAAAGTATAATTCCATCTGTTTCCGTTTTGGAGCAATTAGCATTAGAATATAGCTAAGTTTCATCACAAATCTGTTTAAAACAGTGGGGAAAAGATTTTTTGCAACATGGCTCTGTTTGATCTCTTATACTCTGCTGCCACCAGCTGGCTATATTTGTAATAACTACCATTGCTTCAAGCGTTTTCTTCAGTTCAGAGGCTACATCAAAGACTTCTATATGCTCTAGCATAAAAAACATAAAAAACGTATAAATACGTCTTTGGGAGCAAATGAGTTAATAGTGTGATTAAACCATTCACTGTCAGCCAAGGAAAAAAAATTATCTTTGACGTCTATATCCGTCAATGGCAGTGAATGAGTTAATCTGTGATAATACAATGATTAATGCGATAATTTTTTTGTGATTAATTAATTAGTTAACGCTTTAACTTTGACAGCACTAGTTAATATTGCATCAGTGCCATGCATCGATATTTCTTCCGCTTGCAGCTTCAGCAGGCAAACCAAGACGTCTCTTTCCCAAGCCACTTCATCCAGCTCTTCTGGGGGAATTCCAAGATGATCGTGCATTGTCCAATCAGCGAGAAGTATAAGCGAAGTGCGCATTATGTTTGTGTATGGATGCGTGATAATCAACTTTAAAAAAAAAAAAAAAAAAAGTGGCTACCAAAATAGCCGTCATTTGAATTGCTGCAGTAGGAGTGCTGAAAGTGTTTGCGTAAATTAAAGCTTACAAGCCTTGTTTAAGCGGTTTTCAGCGGCGAAATTCAGCCATAAGTGACAAAACGACAGGTGCACTTTTTTTTTTTTTTAACTATCCTAAGGGAGTTTATAGGCAAAAATAAAAACACCAATGTTAAGCTCGAGAAGGCGGAAGTGTACGCTTGTAAACCTCCATTCACTCTTCACAGTTTCCACACATTTCGGTGCCGGTTGGCATGGGTTCGCCTCCCTGCCTGGGAGACCATGTAAGTTTGTGTGCGTGTTTGTGTGAGTGAGGGGGAAAAAAAATCCACACAGAAAAGAAAGATCCAAACAGATGTAAAATAGGGTAACATGGAACATTTCTTGAAAACATGAGGAGCAAGCAGTTAAAGAAAATGGATAGATGGATTTGTGTTATTTATTATCCATTGTTTGTCGTGTTCATTCAATTGTACGGGTGAGCCCACTGGTTTGATTGGTTAATATGTCAGAGAATGTACTGTACTGTATATATTGGCCATAAACACCCTGCAGCAAATGTGCAACTGAGCTAACTGAGCTGAAACACAGTAGCTCGCGGTGCACGTTTTTTTTTTTTTAATTAGCCTTTGCAAAAAGGTTTGAACTTGACACTGTTTAGTCGGCGTATTAACCTGCTAAATGGGACCATCGGTGAATCCGATATGTGGGGAAGTGAATGATTCACTATAGTAAATTCTGTCGAGTAGCTACTTCCGGTCACGCGCTGAGCAACCGTGGAGAATTGTGTGATCGGGTCATCAACTAGTCAGGCTGGACAGATTAGGGGTGGGGCTTTTTTTTTTTTTTTTTTTTTTTTTTTTTTAAACACTTAAGACAGCACACATTCGTAAAAACAAATGGTCCGCCCGAGGCCATTACTATGGGCGGGGCATTTGCTTTTCCGAGACGTGAGGCATTCAAGTCCATGCAATAACAAAACGGAATAAGCAAAAGCCAAATGGGGAAAGCATTTGTTAATGTCCTCTTTTATTGATTGTCTCTATATGACTGCTTTTGTAAATGTTCTCTTTTATTGAATGCCTTTGTATGACTACATTTGTAGATGTTCTCTTTTATTGGTTGTCTTTGTATTTCCTATTAACGCTGGCACAAATTAATAGGAATAAATGTTCTCTTTTATTGAATGCCTTTGTATGACTACATTTGTAGATGTTCTCTTTTATTGATTGTCTTTGTATTTCCTATTAATGTTGGTACAAATTTATAGGAATAAATGTTCTCTTTTATTGAATGCCTTTGTATGACTACATTTGTAGATGTTCTCTTTTATTGATTGTCTTTGTATTTCCTATAAATGTTGGCACAAATTAATAAGAATAAATGTTCTTTTTTATTGAATTCCTTTGTATGTCTGTATTTGTAAATGTTCTTTTATTGAAAGTCTTCATATATCTGCATTTTTAAATGTTCTCTTTTATTAATTGATGTTCTCTCTTATTGATTGTGTTTGTGTTTCCTATTACTTTTGACAGTCCTGTGACTCCATATGTACTGCATATATTGGCCATAAACACCCTGCAGCAACTGTACAACTGAGCTAACTGAGCTGAAACACAGTAGTCGCGGTGCACGTTTTTGTTTTTTTTAATTAGCCTTTGCGAAAAGGTTTCAACTTGACACTGTTTAGTCGGCGTATTACCCTGCTAAATGGGACCATCAGTGAATCCGATATGTGAGGAAGTGAATGATTCACTATAGTAAATTCTGTCGAGTAAATTTGACTCGAAACAGAGTCTGTTTGGCCCCACTCTAAATCTGAAGAATTGACAGTTGAAAGAGAGTATATATAAATATGACAGATTTGTCACTCTACCACCTGAGCTATGCCACTCCTGTTCTGTTCTGTTCTGTTTTTTTGTGTGTTTTTTGTTTTTTTTGTTTTTTAACTCTCTTCCAAGTGGAAATTATACTCTGTTTAGAATGGAACCAAATAGATCCTGTTTACAGTATATATTAATTTAGTATTCATTTCAGGAACTGCAGGATGCTGTTCGCAGGTACACGGCAAATATGCAAGAAAAGAAAATGTGGGCGCAACCCTTGGGGTGGTTCGTGCGTGAGACTGCGTGTGTGTGCATGCATTAAAATCGGGGATTTTCTTGTCAGAGTGGCAGAGGTGGGGATTAGTTTAGGATCTGACTGAGACAGACGAGAGGAGGAGGCCTGATGACTTTAGCCACATAAAGAGATGACGGAGCAAATACGGGCGCGTATACATCAATATCAGCACCAAGCACATTATAGCTGCACCCGGCAGAGCAAAAACACAAAAAGCCATGCTACATTTTCCTTTGTTTAATCCACCACTGAGGGGAGGAAATTAATATCAGTGGATTGAATCCGCTCCTATGGAAGATCTTCATGCTTGCCCAAACCTCAGGCGAACATAACCAAATAGATGCACGCGCACACATTGGCACACACGCACACACAATGCTGACAGACAGGCACTAAAATAACCTCTGTTCCAGCTGGTGGACTGCTGAGGCTCCTGCTGGGCTCTTTTAATAGGGAAAATTAGCCAAGCAGAAAGGTGGATCCTGTTTGTTATGCTCCAGTGTCCCGCTTCCACACAGTAGGCCAAGGAGGCATCCTCTGTCTGTCTCTCTGTCTGTCTGTCTCTCTCTCTCTTCTCTCTCGACATTGTGTCTTCACCAGCTGCTGCTGCCTCCTCGCATCCCTCTCCTGCTCTTATGCCAGGTACAGACACACACGTGCGGCTGCTTTGTCCGCATTTTCAGTGTTTGAGAACTGTCAGTTATTCACTTTTAACACCGCAAGCTCAAGAAAGGAGAGCAGATGCTCCTGAACTGAGCGTCAAGAGCGAGTTAAGGTAGGCACAAACAAGCGTGAGGCGGCAAGTCAGGATGAGGTGGAAAAGAGTGAAGGATGGGAGAGGATGCAGAAAGATGTGAAAAGCATCTTTGTTCTGGATGCCCTTGAGACAGCTGACATCGCCAAAATAAGAGCTTCATTCAGGGGGAATGAGCGAGAGGAAAGACAGCAGGATTTGGCATAGCGAACTCATCGGAATGTTTCAGATCTGCGAGTGTGCCGGTGCGCGTAGGTGTGTGTGGGGGGTGTGCGTGTGTGTCAATCAATCAATCAAATTTTATTTATATAGCACCTTTCATACATTCAAAATGCAACTCAAAGTGCTGGACATCCATAATACAATAAAAAGTAAAAAAATAAAATAAAAATAAATAAAAAAATCCCCATGATCGTACCCACAGACACACCTAAAACAAAACAGACACACGAAAAAAACACAACATGGCGGGGCACAGAAGTACCCTGTAAGGAAAGGCACCCAGGAGGATGAAGACCAGCCATCCCTCTCACTGTGGAGGCTCCCCCATGAGGAAACACTGGAGCTAAAAATGTAATAATGTAATAACTACCAAATAAAAACATTTAAACACTTTAAAAAACAACAACAACAGTTAAACACTATAGAAAAAAATACATTTTGCAGCTCCAGACAGATTTATGTATTTTATTTTATTTTTTTCCTAAAATGGCTCCTCTTTTGACAGGAAAGGTTGCTGACACCTGAACTAGCCGACTACTTGGTTGAATCCTTAGTAGGGTTAGGCAGGAAGACAAATTTTGCTTTGAAACATTTGAAGTGACAGACATTTCAGAGATTTGCTGACTAATTCAGCGTGCACATCTTCCATTTTGAGACTTCATAAAAAAAAATACATGCATTTGTTGTATTATGACAGGTAAAGATTACTGAGTCAATCCCAAGTTGTGTGGGGGAAAAACTAGGGATGGGCGAGTACCGATACCAGGTATCGGTATCGGGCCGATACCAGCCTTTTTTCAAGTACTCGAGTACTCGTGACGCAGACGAGTACAAGCGACACACCTGTACCCTTGAACGCAGGTAATGGCATTTCACTCATTTACTCCCAAAAAACGTATAAATACGTTCTATTTTAAATATTACCATGCTCCCAAAGATGTAATTATACGTTTTGGCTTTGATGCAACCTCTGAACTGAAGAGGGTGCTTTAAGCAATGGTAGTTATTACAAAAACGGCCAGCAGATGGCAGCAGAGTATAAGAGATCAAAAAGCTCTTTTCCCCACTATTTTAAACAGATTTGTGAATAATCATGAAACTTAGCCATGTTCTAATGCTAATTGATGCAAAATGGAAACAGCTAGAAATACACTTTTTTTTCCTGATGAAAGAAGAGACTCTAATCTTTCTTTTGGTAGGTTCCATGTTTTTTATAGCAATAGGACACAATATGCTATGGGCCTTGCAAAATCAGTCAAAATCCAGTAAAACAGCGAAAATGTCCTGGGAGTGAATGAGTTAACTCCACTTGCGGACACCGAGAAGAAGGTTGAGAACGTTCAATTCAGGTTTTGCGAGCAACGCCGACTTTGTCACATCCTGCACCAAGCCCACGAACACACATAAACACAAATGTCATTTGTAATGAGAAATGTGAGTGTTGGACCCCCCCCCACCCCGCTCTAGCCCGAGTTCCTGTCCGCAGGGGGTCGCGGGTCTCTTCGCCCGTCTCATACGTCCAACCCAAACACAACCCAAGCCACACAATCGCAACGTGCACGGCCGCAAAAAAAGCTCACACGCTGGCAGTGCGGCACATCAGAGGGGGTCCAACGTCTCTGAATAAACAGATTCCTCGGGATTAAATGTTTCCGATATTTGTTATTCTTCCCCTTTGCAGAGCCCAGGTGGAATTCCTATGAAACCAAAAAATGGTGTATGCGTTCCTTTGAACGACAGAGCGGACTGAGGAAACGTCTCGAACCGGGGGAAGGAGAATTCCCTTTCGAACGTTGTAACAACATTTCTGCGGATTCTTCGCTCGGCCTCTTCATCGAACAAAGAGCGCGCTGTGCTGGAGAGAAGCGGTCTCTCTCTCCCCCGCCGCTACCCAGCATGCCTTGCGACATCAGGAAGCGGAGGCCCGCCGCTGGCACGGGATGGCCCGAGACGGACGAGGACATCTGACCGGCAGACTCCGCCTGTGGAAAGGCCTGAAGGTGAAGCTGATGATGCGTCTCCGTTCCTGCTCAATTATGCAATTAAATCCAGACTTTGTCACCCTATCACACTCCAGATTATGGCCTGGAGCTAGCCAACCATGTGCAGTGAAGAGGCCATCTTGCAAGTCGCCATAGTCAACATCATCGGAGCCATAAAGGATGCAGGTGGAACTTTACCTGGCGTGCATTTATGACAAATTAACTCATTCACTCCCAGACATTTTGACTGAAGCGATCCCATTCGCTTCCAGCTGGTTTCATAGATTTTGACCGATTTTGCAAGGCCCGCACAATATCGTGTTCTATTGCTATCAAAACATGGCACCGAGCAAAAGAAAGATTGGAGTCTCTTCTTTCATCAGGAAAGAAAAAGTTTGTTTCTATCTGTTTCCGTTTTGTATCAATTAGCATTAGAAAGTAGTAATGAAAGTTTCATCATTAATTCTTTGACTGCCAAAAACGTTTAATGACGTATTCTAAAATCCTAATGAATGCCGCCAAACACGTTAATTTACGTTTATTATGTTTTTTTGTTTTTTTGTTTTTTTCTCTCAATGGGCAGTCTTGTGCAGCGCTGCCTTGTCACTAAACAAAAAATATTCGTGTCAAAGTCACAAAAATGTATCCTTTCACAAAAAGCTTGTTTTTCTCTTCATATTTTTGCATATTCGCTTATGTCACTCAAATGACCTGATTTCAAATGGTGATTACTAAAGAACGGAATAAGGTAGAAACAGACTTTTTTTTTTCTCATGAAAGAATGGAATTCAATCTTTTATATGGTATCCACCATATTTATGTCGTCATACCGCACAATATTCTGTTTGCTATGAAAGATGAGTGAAAATGCTCCAAATCGGCTGGCACCGTTGTTGTTGTTTTTTGGGGGGGATTTTTTTGGCAGTCAAAGCGTTAAGTCACATTACTGGTGAAAACACTGTCAAAAAGAGCTTGTTGCAACATGGCTCTGGTTGATCTCTTATACTCTGCTGCCACCTGCATGGGCGATTTTGTAATAATTACCATTGCGTCAACTGTTCTCTGCAGTTCAGAGGCTGCATCAAAGCCTTCTCTGTGCTCTATTATTAAAAAAAACAAAACAAACAAACAAACAAAAACATAAAAATGTATCAATACGTCTTTGGGACCAAAACGTTTCAAATAGAACGTATTTATACGTCTTTGGGAGTAAATGAGTTAATGACCTAGCACGCGTCAAGAGCAAAAGAGGCTCTTTCAGGCTTGAGAAGCCGCCATCGAAATATTAGCAGTCAACACGGCATCGTTGTGAGAATCCGATACTCTTGAGCGAGCTCGACGACGGGCCCCTCGCATGCTAATTTAGAGTCGCACAATAAGATATCGCAGCGTGTTTATTTTCCTCAACTTTGTGCAGCAGTGGGACGTGTTGTGGACAGTTTTCGCTGCTGCGTACTTGACTCTATTTTTATTTTATTTTTTTCTTTCTCTCCACCTCCCACACCCGCCTCCCATGTTAGTGTGCGCGCGTGTGGACCCGGGAGACGTTGCTCATGCATAATCACTGTATGTCTTTCTGATCTGCCTGTACCACTGGCGCACACGCAAACATACAATTAAGTGATTGTAAGGCAAAGCACAACAGTTTGATTGCAGCGACTCAAACAAACAAAGGCCATGGAGGTGTTCGCTTGTCTTTATTAGCGGGAAACCAAAACGGATTGTTTTCATCACGCACACGTTGAGTTACATTCACATTCAGGCTGTTGCCATAATATACATATATATATATATATATATATATATATATATATATATATATATATATATATATATATATATATATATATATTTTTTTTTTTTTTTTTTTTTTTTTTCGGACCCATAGTGAGTTTAGAGTATTTTAGTACTTTTATACATACGAGCAGCACAGTGTATGAGTGGTTAGCATGTTCGCCTCCCAGTACTGAGGACTCGGGTTCGAGTCCAGGCTCCGGCCTTAATGGATGGAGTTTGTATGTTCTCCCCGTGCCCGCGTGGGTCTTCTCCGGGTACTCCGGTCTCCTCCCACATTCCCAAGACATGCATGGCAGGTTAACTGGGTGCTCCGAATTGTCCCTGCGTGTGCTTGTGAGTGCGGATGGTTGCTCGTCTCTCTGTGCCCTGCGATTGGCTGGCAACCAGTCCAGGGTGTAACCCCGCCTACTGCCCGAAGCCAGCTGAGATAGGCTCCAGCTCCAAAATGTATGAGAGTTATAGGGTTTTCATGCAAATAAAACAAACTAGTATCGTCTGCAAACAAGATTTTTGATAACTTTTGATATGCATATGGCAAGAAATAATAGTGGCCCAAAGACGGATCCCTGAAGAACACCGCATTTTTCCACAAGGGGAGATGAATGTACTCTTGGAATGCAACAAACTGGACTCAAATAGCGAGAGAACCACAATAAAGATGTGTTTCCTTAAAACTGCATGACTTTCTCTTCTTCTAATTTCACATTTCTAGTTCCTAATGATAATACAACCAAATGAGAATGCGCGATATATATATATATATATATATATATATGTACGTCCAATGCAATTAGTAAATAGTGTATACATCTCGTCCAGTAATTCATCATTCTTTAACATACACACCAAAAGAGATTGCATGATTGGATGTTGCAATGCAACACTTCAGTGTGTGTGTGTGTGTGTGTGTGTGTGTGTGTGTGTGTGTGTGTGTGTGTGTGTGTGTGGGTGCGCGCGCGTGTGTGCGCATGTGTGTATATCTTCAGCCCTCCAGGGCGCAGTGGGCTAATTAATAATGAATCCCAGAGAGTCTGTGTTTGAAATGCAGATGTGCAACTGTCGGCTCCGCCTGCTCCTTCAGAGGGACCTGAGTGTGTGTATGTGTGCATTTGAGGAGGGGGGTTGGTTGGGGGGGTGTAGGTATTTAGTTGTTAAGATATGGCAGCTGGTTTATATTGTTTTTGTTTTGTTTTTTAATTGAATATAATCTGATTTTAAAATGTTGTTTTTGATATTGAAGGTACTTTTTCCTCAAGCTCATTTCAGCTGTCGTCGAGTGGATATATGGAAGAGGAGTTATATGATCGTATATGTGCACGAAGAGAGCCATTTGAGGTTTAACCGATGTTATGTAGGTTTTAACCAACTTCACTCACACAGTAACAATATAAATCCATTTTGCAAACAGCACCTGTAACACACACACACACACACACAGAATAATCGCCGTGACAAACATTGACTTTGAGGCAAAGCGGTTTCAATTTATTTTCAGTTTTCAAATACTCACTGATATACAGAATAATATTGTGACATGTTCGTTTCAGTCAAAGAAATACTTGAAAAAAGTGTCAGTGACCTGAGGCTTGTTTATTGTTTTCACTCAATTCAATTTCTAATTAAGCACAAAGTCCAATAATGTTATGCTCGACTTTGCATCGCATTGGAATCCGTAATGTGGAAACACGCGTGCAGGTTGAAGGCCTTGACGCTCTCTTTGAAGCTCCTCTTTGCATAAAAAAATATAATTACATTTGCTGAGAACTTCAATTATTCCAAACAACATTATCTCAATGATTGCTTCTATTTACTGTCACAACAATGCCACAAAATGTCTCTTTGTTGACACCAGCACTTTCATTTCAATATCGCCACAATCTGAACCGTTGCCTCTGCTTTTTTTATGTTTAACCTTTTAAATGTGTAACAACAGAATGGAACGTCCAACGACCGGACGTTTGCAATGAACCGTTCATTTGGTGTGGGAATGTTTACATAGCAAAAACTGGAGTGTTCAAATTTCAGGGTTACATTTGTGGGAATTGATTTGAACTCCTGAAAATTAATTTCAACACGTACAGAGTTAAATTGTGTCCAGAGGTGTAATTTTACAATATAGACACTTTTGAAGTGCTAGATTTGACTCTGAAGGTGTTGAATTAACACTACTTGTTTGAAAAGAAAAAAAAACTTTAAAAAAAACAAACAAAAAAACTAAAAAAAAATACTATTACTGTAATTCTAATTTCAAAATTTGATTTGAAAAAAAAACTAAAAAAAAAATACTATTACTGTAATTCTAATTTCAAAATTTGATTTGAAAAAAAAAAAACTAAAAAAAAAAAATACTATTACTGTAATTCTAATTTCAAAATTTGATTTGAAAAAAAAAAAAAACTAAAAAAAAAAAAATACTATTAGTGTAATTCTAATTTCAAAATTTGATTTGAAAAAAAAACTAAAAAAAAAAAAATACTATTACTGTAATTCTAATTTCAAAATTTGATTTGAAAAAAAAAACTAAAAAAAAAAAAATACTATTACTGTAATTCTAATTTCAAAATTTGATTTGAAAAAAAAACTAAAAAAAAAAATACTATTACTGTAATTCTAATTTCAAAATTTGATTTGAAAAAAAAAATAAAAATCTAAGCAGATCAAGTACAAGCATGCAAAACTTGAACCTCAAACATGCACTTCAGTTTTCCTTGTCAAGAAGTAAATAAATGAAAACAAAAACATTTTGGTTTCCAACAAACATGGTGTCAGCAGCGTCATGGTGAGATTAGTTTCTATTTGGGCTGCACCATTTTTATTTTTTTTTCCAATCACAGCAATAAACATCAAATCTAAGTTTCCATCTTACCTACATTCACAATAACGAAAAAAAACAAAAAACAATCAACAATAATACATAAAAAAGAAAGACAATAACAAAAAGTAAAATAGTAAAATAAACAAAAACAAAATAGCATAAGGCACAAAAAAAGATTATTTGGGCTGCACCGTTTAAACGCCAAGCCACTGTCCTATGACGTCACGCGCTGATGGGGGGATATCGATTGTTGGAACGCACACACCTGTGCGTGCGTGTGTGTAAATGTATTATTATTAGACGATGCCACTTTACTAAAACACACACACGGGCGCACATATTTTGTTTATGCCTCCCAGTGTTCATTAGCATAACAAATTAATAATTCACATAATTGTATAAGATACAATCTTTTAATTTGGTGATGTTAACACACATTTACGGGTTCGACTCAAATTATCCAAGAGGTCAACGCTGCGTGGGGAAAGTTTGCAGAGGTCATGACACCCTTAGTGACAGGGCGCGCCCTGAGGCCCACTTGCTGTCTCAATAGCAGTCGACAACGTATTCATCTTGTCTTGACTAGAGAACATTGAAAGAAAAGATTAATATTGCAATTATAATATTTTCATAATAGCGGGAGCACCAATCATGCTGTTAGTTTTCACAAGTGTGGAAAATGATACATTAAAACTCATTCACTGCCTTTGACAAGTATACTTGTCAATTGTATTTTTTAGAGCGGTGCTAAATGGGGGCGAATCTGATTATGCTCCACTGTAAATATCAAACTTGGAAACAACTTTACTGATGCCCAACCACCGGTAGATGACATCATTGCCCCCATTTTATACGAAATAAACACAGTTTCAGAGTCCATGGGAGAAATGGCTGCATTTTGGCAAGCCTACATTTTTTCTACTGTCAATTATAAAAGAACGGGACGGTGCAAAAAGTTGGGAGTCTCTTCTGTCATTTGGTAGATTCGGTTTATATATAATTATTGAATGTAATATCACGTGAGTATTGAAAATTTTAAAATGTTCTAAAATGGCTGGCAGTGAATGAGTTAAAATGGCGATTATAGCTCAACATAAACTGGCCATAATGCAGCACACATCTGTTTTGAAAGCACACAATAAATGTTGTGTAGTTGTTTTACTCACAAAATAATTGTGCATCGGCGGTATAAATTCAACCAAACGTCGCTTAAAAACCGCAAAACAAACAAAACGGTAAACTCTAAACAAACCATTAATCCCCCCCCCCCAAAAAAAAGACAAAAATGAGAGAAATTATGAGTCATTAGCTTGTCTTATTGAGCAGTAATGTGCACCTCGGTGGGAGAGAGGCAGTCAGTGTTGCAAGGGCTGTCTCGGGTTATCTGTGAATGGGCTCTTTATTGGAGGCGCGGAGCGGGGATTTGCCTTTTATTCGCCTCACTATGGAAACCAGCTCGACGGCGCAAAAATGTTGATGGGAATAAAAGGAATCAGCACGCGGAGCGTTTCTAGAGAAGCATCTGTTACACTTAGAAACTTAGACTATATCGAGAGCAATGCAACCCCCCTCGCCAAGCAGCACTCTTGTGTCCACTTTAAATGCGTACTTAAAAAAATCATGGCGGCAGGTGCTATACGATTTTACAAAACATTTTGATATCAAACAAAAGATTTAAATACTACTTTTATGATAAATATCGATAGCAAAAAAATGCATGTCCTAATTATTTTATTAACATTATTGTCATTTGTTGACCGATTTCCTAAATTCATAAAATTCTTCATTAAATTGAGTTGAACTTATCTTCAACTCAATAAATTATATTAAAAAAAAAAAAAAAAAAAAAGGTCACATCGACTCGGTTTCTCTCGTTATAAGCAAAAAAAAAACATGTTTAACATTAAAATACAAAAAAAATAAAAAGAATAATAATACATTTAATTTAGTTGAACTTATTATATATAGCAACAACAACAAAAAAGCTCACATCGACTCGGTTTCTCTCGTTCCAAGCAAAAAAAAAAAAAAAAAACATTTAACATTAACGTTTAACAAAAAAATAAAAAATCAAATAACAATAATAATACACTTCAAATTCTTAAGCGTATTCTTCTTATTCCAGTTGCAACGCATCTTACTCCGCACTCTCAGTCCACATCCCTCGTCGCATGCGAGTCTCTGGTGGTCACCGAAGGGCCGGTCGATGTCCATCGGTCGGTCAGCGGTCTCGTCCACACGTCCTGCATGGCCGCCATCCGCTCACCTGCTCCGGCCTCCTGCTTGTCTTCCTCCTCGGCGCTCTCGAAATGACTTTCTGCTGGCTCCGCGGCACTTCTTTTTATTTCTCCTAAATGTATGAAAATGTATGCAAATTTAAATCGAGCTTAACCTGGGAGCCCCGGCAATATATTTAATGGAATTGCAAAGCAATAAGGATGTTGGCACACATTCTTCAAATGGAAATTATAAGTGTAGCTAAAGTTAGCTTTGTGCAGAAATCATCTTGCTGAGTTCTAACGAGAATGTTATGAGTGGGAATAAATGTAGGACATGCGCACTCGCGCGTTTTATATGCGAGGAATTGATTTATTTCTACTATGTTTGGGGGTAATTTCGCCATTTTTTAAACTGATTTTGATTGTACTTTTTTTTTTATGTGTTGTTGACATTCCGTCCTGCATAGCCCGTTCGCAAAAGTGCACAATCTTGAGACGTGCCACCTTTAGAAACGTCCAGCCGGAAGTGTTTAACTGCAAGTTAATGATTATCAGTCCGAATTGGACCAAGGTTTGATCGCATCCTTCTCAAATGAAGTGCACCGGCACGTCTGACAAACGCCGCTGGCGTTTATCCGCGCTCAAGGGTGACAGCGGCGCGTAAAAAAAAAAAAAAAAAAAAAAAGCAGCTGGAAACTTCGATTAATAAACAGGAAGTGCGCTCCACGCGCACATTGTTCC
This sequence comes from Festucalex cinctus, assembly GCF_051991245.1. Taxonomy (NCBI): domain Eukaryota; kingdom Metazoa; phylum Chordata; class Actinopteri; order Syngnathiformes; family Syngnathidae; genus Festucalex; species Festucalex cinctus. The sequence goes on along the minus strand of NC_135419.1, from coordinate 2,845,648 downwards.
ACAAAAACAGACTCAGCGGACTCACTTCCGGTTCCACCGCCCTTTAACCCTTCCCTCTCTACGGTTGTGAACCCGGAAGTGGCGTACGCGCTGCGCCGTCATTGGTGGAGAAAGTGTCGTCGCCGCGGCTTCCTCCCGCCCTTTAACCCTTCCCTCTCTACGGTTGTGAACCCGGAAGTGGCGTACACGCTGCGCCGTCATTGGTGGAGAAAGCGTCGTCGCCGCGGCTTCCTCCGCCGGTGAGTGGCGGTTGTCGGCGTCCGTCAACGCCCGACTCGCGGCGCCGACACTCCACAGAGAGAGGGAGATGTCAGAGGCTGAGCCGAGGCTTCACTTTAGTATCGCCAGTGGGGTTCAGCAGCCAGCATGGCCACAGCTGCCTCCAGCCCCTACACCTTGCTCGGCTCCAGTCCCATGATCCACCCGGACAGCCAGGCCATGCAGCCCGCCAGCCCTTACAGGGGACACCAGAAACTGCTGCACGGCGACTACCTGCAGAACGTCCAGAGCAACGGGCACCCCCTCGGGCACCAGTGGGCGAGCACGCTGTCGGATAGCAGCCCGTGGTCGTCGTCCATGGAGCAGCAGGACGTGAAACCGGGCAGGGAGGACCTGCAGCTGCACGGCATCATCCACCACCGCTCGCCGCACGTCGCTCATCACTCGCCGCACCACAACAGCAGCCACCCGGCGGCGTGGGGGACTCCGGCGTCCCACAACTCGTCCATCGGCGGCGGCGGCGGCGGGCAGCAGATCAACATCTACTCCCAGGGCGGCTTCGCCGTCAACGGCATGCTGGAGCACGGCGGGCTCACCCCGCCGCCCAACATGCACCCGGGCCTCAGGGACACGCTCAGCCCCGAGCACGGCGGCGACGCGCAGGGCGCCCACCACTGCCACGACCACTCCGACGAGGAGACGCCGACGTCGGACGAGCTGGAGCACTTCGCCAAGCAGTTCAAGCAGCGGAGGATCAAGCTGGGCTTCACGCAGGCCGACGTGGGCTTGGCCCTGGGCACCCTCTACGGCAACGTCTTTTCCCAGACCACCATCTGCAGGTTCGAGGCTCTCCAGCTGAGCTTTAAAAACATGTGCAAACTCAAGCCGCTGCTGAACAAGTGGTTGGAGGAGGCGGACTCGAGCACGGGCAGCTCGAGCAGTATAGACAAGATCGCGGCTCAGGGGAGGAAGCGGAAGAAGCGGACGTCCATCGAGGTCAGCGTCAAGGGGGTCCTGGAGACGCACTTTCTCAAGTGCCCCAAACCCTCCGCGCAGGAAATCACGTCGCTGGCGGACACGCTGCAGCTGGAGAAGGAGGTGGTGCGCGTGTGGTTCTGCAACCGGAGGCAGAAAGAGAAGCGCATGACGCCGCCCGGGGAGCCGCCGCCGCCGCCCCACGAGGCGCCCTATTCCCACGGCGGAGGCGGCAGTGCGGGGGACGCGTCCTCGTGCCACGACCTCTGACCGCCGCGTGAGCGCTCGAGCGGGAGGGACCGGAGCCAAGTCGGACTCTCGCGGTGCCGATGTACGGACTCGTCCGGACCTCCCACCGGAGAGATACCGGCGCAGCCTTGGCCTCTTTGGAAGCGCCTGCACGAGGGCATTAAATCCGCCGTTTCACGTCACTCCGTGGAGCCGCTCAAAATGTTTGGATATGAATACAAAAATGTGCCTATAATCTACCAGCGCCTTTAGTTTTTTTTTTTTTTTTTTTTTGTCAACATGAATGGGAACTGCTGTTTTCGTTTTTCTATTTTTCCTCTTTTGTGTTGTTGTGGAGTGACAACAACATGATTTTCTTTTCTGAACTGATTTGATATTTCAGTGTTTGGGCGCCACGTGAGCTCATAATCCTTCCACGTTATTATTTTGTAACATACTCGTAGAAACATCTGTAATTGCTGTTATTATTTTTTTTGCATATGCAAAATAGGCTCTCAGTCCAGTGGTACCAACACAATAGCACTTGAATCTTGTTTTTTTTTTTTTTGCCCCTCCGTTGTGGCCTGCAGTTTATTTGGCCGCTCACAAAACAGTTTTTTTTTTGTTTTTTTTTATAAATGTATTTTGTTGCTTTCATTCATCTTCGACCATTTAAACTGTGTAGACTCTGAAAAGGAGCCGTGAATATAGAAAAAAAAAGAAATGGTTTTGATGCTATACACCTGCCTATAATTTTATTGTACGTTCTACTATCCAAATTTTATAATATTAAATACTCCTGTTATTTGGTTTATTTCACAAGTATTTTTTCGAATATTGTACAGTTTTATATATTACCCTTTCGAAGTCATTAATTTAAAAAATGCTCTTAGTTATTCCTGCACTTAATTAGCAATGTAAAAAAAAAAAAATATTTTCAGTATAAGATTGAACTGTTTCGGCGGTTTTATTCCAAATTTCGATGACAGCTCAAGCAATTATTTATTTTCAGTATAAAGCTTGTATTATGTTTTGAAATAAACTATGTATGTTGTAATAAACGATTTCTTGCTACAATTGTTGACTGTCCAAAAAATAATTAAAGATCAGCAATAAATTATTATTATTATTATTATTATTAAATCTTACATTTCTAATGCAGTTCTAATTAAGCACCTCAAACATTATTTATACGACTAAAAAATTAAATAAATGGTTCGTAATGTAGGCTACGTTTTTTTTTTTTTTTTTTTTTTTTTTACATGAACAGCAGCGTCTCCTTTTATTTGTCATGTCCAAATTGTGTTTCCTCGCCCCCCCCCCGTAGGTTTGGTGTCCCGAACAGCTGTAAAATATCCAAGTGGCTCGGATGGAGTCTTGGCTGCAGACTGATCATTGGGAAAAAAAAAAAAAAAAAAAAAAAAAGAGACGCTTTGTGCATGCAGTTCCTCTGAAATGTTATTGTCAGGGCCCTCTGCCCTCCTTGATCAGACATGCGTGATGTATGGCCGGGGCCGGTGGGCCTGCCGGCGCGCGCGTGCACACGCGTTGACACGCACGAGCACGCGCAGAAGCAGATGAATCTCATTTCAAAGACTACAGCTCCGTATAATTGGCGATGCAAAAAGCAAAATAGAGCTATATTTCTGGGGGGGGGAGAAAAAAAAAATGTGAAGCTTGAAAATAAATTAAGGATGTTTTTGGTTTTTTTGGGGGGGGGTGTAAAAAAAAAAAAAAAAGTAAATGCAGCACTGTTTAAATGATTCAAAAATAGAGCTGAAGAGGGAGAGTGAAGGAGGGGAAGTGGGGGGGCGGGGGGAGGAGGGGTGAGGGGTGTGCTAGGCCTTGCCTTGAAAACAGAGAGCCTGACTGGAATACTAATGTGTCTTGAATTTATGCATCTCCTCAGTCTGCGGCCCAGGGAGGGGGTTGGGGTATATAGACAAGCAAGAGAGGGTGAGCGAGGATGGAGGTAAAAGGGGACGTCGATGACAATGTGGAAGGAGGAAAAAAGTCCAACAAAACGTGCAGCAGCATCCACGCAACTTAAATTCGCAAATGATGAGCGTGGAATGCGTTGATGGGAGAGCAAGTAAAACGACAGGAAAAAAAATGTAATGTTGTGAATAACAAACAAATTGGAGCACTTTACTACTTTGGAGGCCGAAAACAGTTGAATTTTGAGAGGAAGTGCGTTTTTAAAGGTTAACTGATACTTAAATAACTCACTAGTGCACAAATGATTGACTGGAAACACGTTAAGAGCGAAAAAGAAAGAGGTGCAAAAAAAAAAAAATGGTGTCCTCCAAAATGTTTGAATTTGATGACTCTTGCAGGCTCTGAATCAGATCATGAGTCAGACACGAGTGGTGACTTCAAGATGAGATTGAATAACTCAGTGCTTGTTTATTTATCGTGACGTCACTCGAGCACAGAATCATTTTGGTTTGGTTTTTAAAGTTTTGTAATTAGTCAGAACTTACGTCGAATTTATTGAAATTTACAGAAACACTAGAGGACAAAAGTTTGGACACATCTTCTCAATCAATACATTTGCTTTATTTTCATGACTATGAAGGCATCAAATCGATGACAACAAAGACAACTAACAGACACATGTGGAGTTATGTACTTAAAAAGGACTTTAAAAAGCAGAAAATAAATAATAGATAAATAAATATCCTTTTTGAATGCCCATTCTTGGCATTCTCTCGATGAGCTCCAAAAATAGTCGCCTGAAAGTGTTTTCCAACAGTCTTTAAGGAATTAATTCCCTGCAGAGATAAGAATGCCAAAAGTATGAAAAAAAAGTAACCAGAGTAAGCGATGGTTATTTTGAAGAATCTATCATATAAAACTATGTTTTCAGTTATTTCACTTTTCTTTTTTTAGTTTTTTTTTTTTAAGTACAGTAAATAACTCCACAATTGTTGATTCAGTGAGAATCTACAAAGTTAGCAGTCATGAGAATAAAACAAATGCATTGACTAAGAAAGTGTCCAAACTTATCATATATATATATATATATATATATATATATATATATATATATATATATATATATATATATATATATATATACAGATCCTTTTCCAAAAATTAGAATATCATGGAAACGTTGATTTATTTCCATAATTCCATTCAAAGTCAAACTTCCATAATTATATCAAATATATCCTATATATCCACTTTAATATTTAAGAAAATCAAATACATGTAAATATCAGATAAAGATAACCCAAATAAACATAAAATGCTGTTTTTTAATGGTGATGTTTATTGATGGAAAAAAAAAAATAAACTATTCAAAGCTATCAGGTTGTGCATGTGAAAAAGTCGCCCACTTGCCCACGAAAGCTAATAACACCCTCAGCAGCAACAACCAAAACCAAACTTTTTCTATAACTGGCAATAAGAGATATTTTGGACCACTCTTCCTTGCTTTCATTCAGCAACACTGGTGCACTTTTTTCCAATGTGGTGCCAGAACATTTCAATCAGATTCAAGTCCGGATTTTGACTAGGCTATGTCAAAACCTCCATTTTGTATTTTTTTTTATTTTTTAACAATCATTCATAAGTTGACTTTCTGCAGAAACCAATTCCGCTTCAACATCAAGATGACGGCTAAAATTTCTCCCTGATGATTTTTCTGGTTCATGTTTCCGTAAATCACAACAAGTTGTCCAGGTCTTGATTGATCAAAACTGCCCCAGACTATCCACACACTACCACTATGTGCGTTTTGATACCGTCATATTCATTTTTCTGTTTCTATGGAATGAAACATTTGAAGTGGCGCTTTGGGATGTTTGACACTTGTTGCACATGAATTATTGACCCATTCGGACATATCGACCCGACAGGCTCTTTTCTCACTGTGGTCTACATGAGGCAGACGAGCATTTATTTTAGTTATTTGCTCAATTAGAGAGCGACAAGAAGAAGCAAGAGTGCAAGAATGTGCAACATACATCGGAAATCAGTTTTAAATTGTTCCCTGTATATCGTTAAAAATATCTTAATCACCCTAAATAGACAATTTGGGAGGAATATTCTGCTGCTTACTAAAGTAAAATGAAGAGGTGTTTTTTTTTTTTTCTCGTGTTAATTACTTCCTCTTCTGTACCTTCTTGGATCAGTGCCAGCTTTTTTTGCAAGGAAGTCCCATAGCAGCCCTTTATTCTTTTTTTATTTTTTTTCCTCAAAAATTCTAGCCACTACAATGATTTTGAAAAATAGTAACATTAAACCAGCCTCTGTTTTTTTGTTTTTGTTTTTTTTGTTCTCACACTTTCAAGTTGAAACAATTGCTTTGATACTTGAATCTGGGCACATGATACCTGGGCTGTTTGGAATACTGACTATTGATCCACATTGTTTAACTTAGTTGCTAGCAATATGTTAATATATTGGATTTATTGAGTCCTCTAAACAGATGCACTTCATTCCCATAACACAGTGCTTCTCAAATATTTTCTGTCATGCCCCCCCCCCCCCCCCCAGTAAGAAGAACCCCCCCCCCCCCCCCGCGACTATAAATAGTATCATTTGTCTATAAAATTGTTATAAGTACACCTCTGCAATACACTGTATCCTTATTAACGTATAAGAGAATAAAAAAAAAGAAAGAAATATGGACCAACTTACAAAGAATACCTTTATTAAGTGTAATAGAAAAGATTTAAAGTGCATCTGGAATTAAAAAAAAATAAAATTAAATCCTTAATTAAACTATAAAAAAAATTTGACTGACCATGTCAAACCATATGATACGGGAAAAATAAAATGACAAAAAATCAATCAATAATAGTGCATTCAAAATGATCACCAACATTAACTCAGGAGCAGAATATTAAAAAAAAAAAAAAAAAAAAAAAAAGCTTTAACCTGCAAAACAAAAAATAAATAAAATAATTTGTGCAGATTTTTTGTTGTTGTTGTTGTGTGCAAGCGTGCATGCTCAGTGCAAAACCAAACCCCTACACCACCGAACGAAAGCTCCCTGCGCACACTCTGCCAATAATGAGAGCGCCACTGCCCCCTAATGTAGTGGAGGTGCAATTGCACTTTATTCTAGGACAGTAAAAAAAAAAAAGATAAAAATAAAAAAACAAAAAAGCATGTTCCCCGAGGTCAAACGCGCCCCCCTTGATGGAGCCTCGCGCCCCCCTGTGGGGGGGGGGGGGGGGGGGGGGGGGGGGCGCCCCACTATTTGAGAAGCACTGCCATAACAGCACATTTCTCCAGTTGCTCATTTCGAATCTTGGTGAGCTTGCAAACTTTAATGTGACTTTTCAGTCACACTACAGCACGAGTGGCAATTACGGGGTTCTTATTTCAAAACCTACAGTTGAGCAGCATCTCTGCACTCGAGGGGAGTTTTTAGCCTAACAACATGTCTAATGAACACACGCACATGAGTTAAGGGTATAGGAAGGCCTGTTTAGAGCTGGGGGAGAGTAAATCACAGTGTGTGATATCTTCATTTGAGACAAGAGGGTTGATCACTGCTTGTCCCGCTTGTTCCACATTAACTCATTATCACACACGCTCGCTCCATTAATTCTCTCGCTTTTATTAGCAAGCTAGAGTTGAATGCAGCCGCACGCTCGCTCGCGGTGGACCAATGACAAGTATTGCTTCTACCTCATGTGACAGCTAATGGCTTCATTCGGAGCCGCGTGCTAATTGGCTGACTTTGGGGAGAATCTCGTTAATGAGGATGAATAGATTCACACCTGAATGGGGCGCCACCCACCCAGCCACAGCGGCACTGTGGGAAATGTGGTTGACGTGTACAAATGTGGGCTGCAACAGCAGATCATGGAGACGAATTGATATAGCCGTGTCCCTTTTTTTTTAAATTTTTTTTTATTTATTTTTTATTTCGTCCCAGCCTGAAAGCAGTTACGTTTCCTTGCCAGGCAGACTTATTAGCGGCGTGCTTGATTAGCACCAGGAGGCCAAAACAAAGAGCAGCATGTCAAAGCAATTAGCCTCACTGTTTACCTCTCAGCTCCCAGGCTGCAGATGTATTATCAAGGAGAGAGAGAGAGAGAGAGAGATTCTGACATGGACTTACATTCTGATTCTGAGAGAGAGAGAGGACAACAGCTGTTCCATAGGCAAGGGTAGCCTATTATAATGACGGTAGCATTTCCTCATGCCTCCATCCATCTGCTTTCCAGCCCAGATTACAATCTTCGGCTGTCACACACTCATCCAACTGGTAAGACAAAAGAAGATGAGGAGAAAAATGGTCATTTACATAACTTACTGGATGCAGAGTAAAATATGAGGGGCAGTCAGGAACGTAATGTAGGATTACCAACACACACTACCAAACTCTTTTCACTCACATGCGCTACTAAATACAGCTGTAACACTCTCAAACACGACTGACATTTTCATTGTTCACACAAATTAGTAAATTGATGGTACAGTACAGATGAATAAACTGAGGGAACAGTTTATCAATAAATATGTTTTTAATAGCTTGGCATACATGCATCATGAAATAAATAAATATGAGAGCAGAGCCTTTTTATTTATTTATTGCATTTAAATATATTTAAATATTTATTTTAGTATTTATTTCCATATTTAGATTTATATTTATTTTTGAGTCATTTTTTATTTTACTTTATATACATATATAGCTGTTTTTCCCATTTACATTTATGTATTTAATTTTTAAATTATATTTTTATATCAGAATTTATTTCCATATTTATATTTATTTTTGAGTCTTTTTAAAAAAAAAAACCAACCTTTATATCCATTTATAGCTGTTTTTCCCATTTACATTTATTTTTATGTATTTAATTTTTAAATTATATTTTTATATCAGTATTTATTTCCATATTTTATATATTGTTTTGTCTTTTTTTGTATTTTATTTTTTACTTTATATACATTTATAAATGTTTTCCCATTTACATTTATGTATTTAATTTTTAAATTATATTTTTACATCAGTTTTTATTTTCACTTTTATCTATGTTTTTATTTTGGCTTTTTTTTTTGTCCTCCATAAGTATAAACGCTCTCACAACACATCAAAATGAAATAAATTGATATAAATGTGTCTTGAGATGAATCCTGAATTTTACCCTTGCTGGTCCCAGTAGGAAGTGCCACATAGTCATGCACTGAACAGTGTCACCACCTAGTGGTGTATTTAGTCACTGACTGTGCGTCACTTGAGGAAACAACAGCAAATGGCAGCTGTTTAGCAACATTTTATTCTTCCATTTTCTGTGCCGCTCAGCGCCCCCACCGAGCGAAGCGGATTCTCTTGAGCCACCGTTGCATTCTATTAGTTCACCAGTAGAGGGCGCTGATGATTCCGACAGTCCTTTTAAATTAAATTTTGCCCAACTTCCATTTGCAATAACAATAAGCAAGTTCAATGTGAATGCATGTCAATAATGATCTTTAATGTCAATATATACAGAACTTGAAAGAAAAATAGAATCTTAAAAATCAAATGAAATAAATACAATATCATACAATTTCCACAATGTCTTTAAAAGAGATATCTATGGAATTTTTTTTTTTTTTTTTTTAAATTCAGCCTCTCTGGTTTGGCGGGGTGCATTTAATTCCCCCCCCTCCAGAGAACTCCCTACAGCTCCCGCACCTGCTCTTCATCTTCTGACTCTTCACTGTATATATTAAGATACAATGTATACAATCATTTGCAAATGTACTAGGTACACACAGATCAAACAAATGTCAATAAATATTAGATATGGGGACTATTTTGATTAGTTTTTATTTTAAAATATAGAGAGGTTTATTTCGTTAAATCTGGTGGTGAGATTTTGTCCACCATTAATAATAATAATAAAAAAAATGTAGTTCATCATTGAGCTTTAAAAAAAAAAAAAAAATCATCACCTCTCTGAAACAGATGCAGTAAAATCCTCGTTAACAGAGGTGGGCTACTGCATTAGTTTAATCCAGGCGTACCAAATAAATTAGCAAGTAATCTGTATATGTGCAATTTAGAACTTCTGTTGTCACCACACGGTTTCACATTCATTTCAAGACATTTTGTCCATCTTGCAGCCATTTTTTTTTTTAACCTCTTTCGATACATTATTAGTATCACAAACATGGATTAAAGGTCAAGGAAATACAGCATCTGTCCACACATGCATTTATACTGCCAAAAGTGCTAGAAGACAAATTTGATCCTTAAGATTTTGCAGTATGTCAAAAAGAAGCATTTGTTGTTGTTGTTGTTGTTGAAGGCTTTGAGGAAGCGTGAGCAGACCATTTGCAGCTGTCCCTCAAGTCAACATCTCGCCCGCACATAAACCTTTTTTTACTGCATCGTGTGGAGAAACGGAGAAAGCAAACACAATGGAGGAAGGAGAAAGAAGTGAGGCGGAGAGGATAAACAGAACGTAGATGAAGAGCAGTGGGAGGCAGGGGGCGGGGCACAGTTTACGGAAGCAGCATTGTTATCAGCCAATCACAGTGAAGGAGAACATCAGCTGGTGCGTTTCTTCCCCGGGGAAGAAAGAATGAAAGGCGAGGAGGGCAAGTGCATATGAAAAGCTGTGGAAAATAAATACAAGTCTGTCTCCCCAGCAGTAACAGACACGAGTTCCGAGTCGTTGCTTTTTTGAGCCGATGCCTTCGCATAGTGGGCGTGTGCGTTTTGTGTTCAAAATAAATAGGTTGAAAAAGGGAAGATGGTAAGCTTTGACGGAGTTCAGTCTGGATGAGTGAGGTTCGAAAATGGCAGCACTGGCTCCCTGTAATGCTTGTGTGCGCAGTTCTACATGTCTGTTGAGGTGAGTTTCTTCATGCTGCGTCGCTGGGCTAAACTGGACGCGGCCACAGGTTCCAGCACGGGCTGGCTTGTCTTCTGACTCAGCGCTGAATAAGTGGCAGCCATGGCTCCCTAGAAGGAAAACGGATATTAGCGTTGACATTAACGACATTGCTCAAAAAGAAGTTAGTGATATTGGTCTTACAGGTGAAATTTCAGGACAAACCTAAAATGCACTTTTACCTTTTTTTTCGATTAATTTAACCTTCTGTCTGTATGAAGTTGAAAAGAAAGGATTTTGAATCCACAAATGCATTTTTATGCTAATTAATAATTCATTTGGAAGAGGTTTGGGCTGTATTGAATGGGTTTGAGTTACATGTGGTCATTATTGTAAACAACATCTCTAATGGTGCTTAGTTTTCACACTACAATACCTACCAGCGAAAAAAAAAAGACGAACAATGACACAAAAAAAAATCGACATGAAAATATTTTTGTGACAAAAATTAAACAAAAACTAAAATAGAAGCCAATCATTGAGACGATGACGATAACTGAACTGACTGACAATTTCGTCGATTACTAAAACGAAAACAACACCATGACGAAAACTCACAAAATCCAATCAGAAACCGGAATGAAACACCGGTTGGAGAAAAGAACGACTCAGAAACTGTTCACAGCACTTTATTTAATGTTCAAACATGTTTTCATTCATTGTGCAGCTGTAAGGTTAATCTCAGGCAATTATGCACTTTTTTTTTTTTTTTTTTTTTTTATTTAGGCGAAAGCTAAGTTTTAAGACGGCATATTATTGTCAATATGTTTAATTGAAACAAAGTTTAATAAAGACACCATTGTGTTAAATTTATCTTGCATGGCAAACTACAGTTACAAATAGGTGTGATAATTTTCTGTATAGATGACATGTATGATGCAGTGGTAATTTTGACAAGAAATTTTAATTTAGTTGGTCTTTTGACTAAAATTAATTAAAGTTTTAGTCATAATTTAGTCATCTTATTGTATTCTAGTCTTAATCCAATTTTAGTCGACAAAAAAAAGAACAATTTTAGTTGACTAAATTGACAGTTTCGTCGATATTTTCCTTCAGCATACATTTCAACTTTTATACAGAAAAATGAGAAAATTATCACACCTATTTGTAACTGTAGTTTAACACGCAAGACACATTTAATACAACGGTGTCTTTATTGTTTCAATTAAACATGTTGAACTGACAATAATATATCTTAGTTTTTACCTAAATAAAAAAAAGTGTGTAATTGCTTGAGATTAATCTTACAGCTGCACAATGAATGCAAACATGTTATAACATTAAATAAAGTGCAGCGAACACTGAACAGTTTCTGAGTGGTTCTTTTCTCCAACCCGCGTTTCATTCCTTCTGATTGGATTGTGTGAATTTTTTATCACTGTGTTGTTTTCATTTTCGTTTTAATCATTGACAAAATTGTTAGTTGGCTTGATCCATTCCCGCTCACCTTGACGAGGTGTGGTGCATCATGGCGTGTAAGCTGGAAGTGTGGCAGTGCATCTCTGCAGGAAATCCAGGAATGCTTGAGAACCTGCTCTGCCGTGTATCGCTGGTGAGGATCCACATGGAGCATGTGGGACAGGAGGTCCTGCAAAAACGTACATCAGGGAATACGCTAGCCTACGGCAAAATCAGCTTTCATCTCCACTGTTTACATTGTATCTTCTGCCCCTGGTTCCATCTTAAGGGAAGCAGAGGTGGTTGTTTCAAAGTCCTCTATAAATATAGAGTTGAGTGATGGGAGTCAGCATCATAACTGCATGATTTGCAATGCCGAGTGGCGCAATTCTAGTCCAGCACAACTAGCTCGGGAAAATTTCCTTAAGCTGCATGAAGATAGAGAATACAAGAGCACAATGCTTTCTGAATTCAAGGTGAAGAGACCACATTCGATAAAAAGGCTACTCTCCCTCTTCATTTTTTTTTTCCACCAGTCTATGTCTTGAATTTGATTTACATTTTTCAATAAAGAAGGGTTCGGTGAATGCGCATAGGAAACTGGTCGGGTTCACTACCTTCAACAGGGTTAAGAACCACTGTTTTACATATTATATTAATAAACACAAATAATACATTTCATTTTTTTTTTTTTTTTTACCCATTAAGGCCTAAAGCATACCTCGAAAACCTATGGGTGACTTTTGAGTCACCTCTGAAAAGGTTTTCCTGGAAATTCAACAATATTAAAATATTTACAATTATTGATAACTATATAAGCAGATAGAATCTATCCATCCATCAATTTTCTTGACCACTTACTCCTCACAAGAGTTGCGAGGGGTGCTGGAGCCTATCTCAGCTGGCTGTGGGCAGCAGGCGGGGTACACCCTGAACTGGTGCCAGTCACACAGAGACGAACAACCATCCGCACTCACAAGCCCCAATTAACCTGCCATGCATGTCTTGGAATGTGGGAGGAGACCGGAGTACCCGGAGAAGACCCACGCGGGCACGGGGAGAACATGCAAACTCCACCCAGGAAGGCCGGAGCCTGGACTCGAACCCGAGTCCTCAGTACTGGGAGGAGGACGTGCTAACCACTCGTCCACCAGTTAAAATATGACTCTATATTTTAAATTGACCCTTACATAACAGTGACATATTTTCCAATGTAGACGTCAGTTACTTTTTAGACCATTTTACCTTTGAGGTGTCTGACACAGTATCCCAGTTGCCGCCTGTCAAAGAGAACTTTCCGGAGCCTATTCGAAGAAGAATCTCTTCTGGTGTGTCATTTGGCCCATTTGCAAATGGTGTGTACCTGCCAAAAGGATTAATAAGGCATTAAAAACTTCTCTAAAAAAAAAAATATATATATATGTTAATAAAACCCATAATAACTTCTGTACGAGGGTCTTCAAAAGGAATCTGTTTTGCAAAAAGGTCTTACCCAGCCAACATTGTATATAAAAGAACTCCAAGACTCCATATATCACAGGCTGCATCATAACCTTGCCGCATTAGTACCTGAACACAAACACATTTAAAGACCGTCAAGGATGGAAGATGGAAATTCCAAACAGCCCAACAGGTGCTTAAATGCAATTTCTCCCGTTTCTGGCTCACCTCTGGTGCCACAAAGTTAGCGGTATAACAAGGTGTGAGGAGCAGACCGTTGCCCCCCCGAAGCTGCTTTGCAAAACCAAAGTCGCAGATCCTGATTGAGTCCGGATTCCCGGAGTCGTCCATATACAGAATGTTGCTGGGCTTCAGGTCTCGATGAACTACCTGACAAAGGTCATTTGAAAAGATGGGATGATTTGATTGCTGAGTGCGTGTCTACACGTGTGTGCGTGATGTTTTCTCACCCCTTGACAGTGGAGGTAGTCAACAGTCTTCGTGATGTGGTAAAGCACAGCACTGGCCTCTCGCTCAGAGAAAAACTTTTGCCTGAGGATCTTGTCTAGAAGTTCTCCGCCCTTCAACAGCTCCGTCACCAGGTAAACATACCTGCCCTCGTCATACACCTGACATATTCACACACAACAATTGTCTGTCAGCATCTTTGTATTACACGCTTGGAGTATGATGGAATACCAATAAAACAAATAATGTACTGACGTCCTTGAGTGTAATGATGTTAGGATGTTGGCCGTATCTCATCAGGATTTCAATCTCCTCGGAGGGGTCCCTCTTACTTTTGTCTATAATCTGTGACAACAAAAAACAATCAAGTCGTTTGCATCCTATCGGCTGACGTTGCCCTCTGCTGGATAGATGACCTTGCAGCTTTACATAAATGTTAATGTAACTGATGACTACTATTAACTGAAGACTAGATTGTAGAAGGAAAGCAAATTAAATACACCATAGAGGCAAATGTTACATAATGTTATATTGCATCACTGGATACTATGTAACCTTACGACTGAAAAATTCTCTCTCTCTCTCTTTTTTTTAAGTGTACTAACAATTTTTGTCCATGTGTGCATCGTCTCTATACGATGATCTTAGAAACAAATTGAGTCTGGAATAGGATAAATATTGCTTTAAGGTACCATATCAAACACCAGTATTAATGAAAACATCGCATGCAGACGTGCATGGCTACGTGGTAGTAAAATCTTCCTACTACTTAGGTGCCCAAAACACGCAACTGAAAAGAAACGCATGCATCTGAGCATCTTAAATGACTTCATCTTTATAATTTGTCTCTGACTGTATACAATATTTTAGCAGCAGTTTAAATGTCAGTGGCTGGTTACCTTCACAGCATAGTCCACGGCAGAGACTCGGTGTACACAGCGTTTACAAATGGAATAGGAGCCGACTCCTATGTCCTCCTGCAGCTCGTATAGATCCAAGAACTTGGACCCCGCATGCATCTGAAAGGAAGAAAGAAAAAAAAAAGTGATTACATCTCATTGGAAAATAGATTTTTTTTTTAATGTCCTGTTTACAAATACTTGTGTGTGTGTGTGTGGAGTGCATGCCCACCCATGAACAAATTCATCTAAAAAATGTGATTAGTTTTGAAATTTTGTCTATTGCCCATCTGCCCACGTGCCTCAAACACATTGATTTATTGAGTTTTACGCTCCATTTATCAATGGAGTTTCTGCTTCCGAATCTTTCAGTTGAATAATATTTTTTTTGATGCCATTCCCAAATTATTTTATTCACTTTGAGCTCATACCGCATCACCTACAATGCTGATTAGAGCCTCTAATTGACAATGCCTATATGGTGGTCTTGAACGTTAGAGGACTCTTTTTACACAGATGTAGAAGTGGGTTTGAGCATGTACACGAAAGACAATGAGTGAGCTTACCTGAACTATCGGGATTATACTAAGGAGTGGGGAACTCTTGTTTTCATCCATCGGCGTTGGAGCAACAAAACTGAAGCCTTTGAAGAGCTGGTGGGCGTTCGCACTGGGAGGGATACCTGGGGAGTCTAAATCAACAAACAAACACGCTGCATAATACAAGACTACGAGCCTACAAACAAACACCCAATAAATTATGTAGTGACAGGTGTGAACACACAGCAGGACGGTTTCAAGCTAACAAGCTTACACTGAGTGCGAGTACGTGTATATTTACCTTTAGGTGTCTTTGCGGTGAACTCTGGGTCGAAACAGAACGTGTCATCTGGTTTACCTGCCGCCGGCTTGAACGGGGGCTGTAGTTCTCTCCTGTACAGTTTCTGAGGAGAGCCACATTTTATATTTTAGATATTAGCGATCAAACGCTCCCGTAGGTTGTGTGGAATGTGTGAACACGTGCGTCAGAAAGGTTCCAGGACAGGTGTCACAAAAGATATTTTTAAATTCATACTACAGGTTTGCCCCCAATCATCATCACGACCGTTATGATGCCGTCATTCACATCTTCAAAATGGGTCCCATTGATAACACCTTGGCGCATGAGAAAGGAAAAAGGAAAATAAAAATGTTCTCCGCATCCAGGAAGTGGGATGCTGTTGTCATGGTGAAACGCAGATTTCTCCTACCACAACTCTCTCCTCTCCTTGTAACCGAATGAAGCAAATGTCACCGGATCGCTTTCTAGACGTGTTGATTTATCATCTGGCCCACATCAAAGCGGAAATCTCATCATTTGGGTTTAAAAATGTATTTTTGTGACACCAGTCCTGGAACCGTGTTGACGCGTCTCATCTATGAAAGAAAGGCCAATACCCCTCTTCACTGAACTCCCTCCCATTCCTCTACAATGGTGACCAGCCAATAGCGGCCTGCTGGCTGATGAACACTCATGCAGAGCTATTAGTTCACACACAGCCAGAACTGGCCATCAGCCCAGATGCACACAGAGTGCTGGCACAGCCAAAATTAATGGCCAGGCTGAACGTTTGCGAAGTGTGAATTTTCAACAGAAGCTGGAGTTACATGCGTGTTTGTGTGGGTGCGTGCGAAATGAAAAATGATTGGGTGTGCGTTAAGGCTGCCACAAACAACTATTTTGCTAGTCGGCTAATCACCAACAGTAGTCGCGATTAGTCGAGTAACCTGAACATTTTGGGACGTCTGCATTCAGTTTCATCTCATGAACGTAATAATGTCAAAAATGACAAAAATGGACTGAAGTTTTTCACAGGACAGCGACGATATGACAACACCGGCATCTTGCACCAACAAGCAGCTGCTCTTTTTAAAAACGAGACAAGGCAGTTTTCGTCAAAAACAGAGTGCCAAATAAATAAATACATACATAAACGACTCATCGACTTTTAATATTAATTGGCGACTTCATCGTGACTAGTCGACTAATATTGGCGGCCCTCGTGTGCATGTGATGTGTACTCACATTCCAGTCAATGGTGGAGAAGAAAGCGTGGCGTTTGATCTCCTCCACACCGTCGGGTCCGGCCCCTTAAGACACAGATCACATCACTTCAGTAAACCTGGCATGATGAATATGTACCCCTTCAAAAAGTATCAACACTTTCACACAAAGTTCTTTTTGTGGTATTCTGCAGTGCACCCGATTGAAGTAAATGCCACCAATTATTAAGTTCATGCTTAGAAGAAGAAAAAAAAAAAAAACATTCTTGAGGACATAGAATAGTCATATACGGTTTCCTAGGTTGATTCACCATAAAAGTTCAATACTACTCACCTAGTCTGTTTGTTGGGTTACGTTTGAACAGCATCCTCAGCAAACTCTGAGCTTCCAAACTAAGGAACTGAGGCATTCCTAACTTTGCTCTAAATCGGAAAAAGAGAGACAAACATAAATAAGCACCATAGCACCACTGTTCAAATGAAAACTGTCACCTTTTTGGTCATCTAAGTTTGCCTCACTGGATGAATAAACGGACAGCTACTTCTAATCAATATAATCAAAAGCAATTTAAAAAACTGTATTAATGCTATATTTGAGAAAATACACTAAACAATTAGTGCTGAATTACTAGAATTCAAATACACATAGCAATGTAGTAGAATGCAACTTTCAAATCATAAAGGCTACAATTTATATATTTTATTTTATTTATTGATTGATTGCTTATTTCACATCTAGTTTTAAGTTCAATGCTTAAAAAACATCGCCATGCTTTTATTATTTGGGCATTAATATTATATAGGTCTAGCTGTTTTCAATTAGCACTGTTTTTTTCACTGCTTCCATAAGATTTTTTTGTATTAAGAACTGGCCACATGTTTACATAGCATTGCTTCGTGGACCATGGAAAGTGACAAAGCCACATATGTGCTTTTTGAATTATTATTATAGTCTGACCGGTCACTCTACATTCAGGATCAATTTCTGTTCATTTGTTCATGAATTGAATACCTGCTAGAAAACTTGGGAACACTAATTAGAACCCACTTGTCATCTTATCACTTGTACAGTTGTATTAGAGCAGTTACATTAGCGTGTAACTCACTTGAGAATCATGTTCATGGTCTCATTGCGATCTTTCCCTTGGAAGGGTAACGTCCCCGTTAGCATCTCAAACTGCAAACATATGAGAAAGAAAAATTAATGCAATCAATATATAATAACCCAATGAGTACAAATACTATAACCATTAAGTCTGCACGGAGGTAGAAAAGTGATTTCATAGTTCGTTCCGAGATGATCTTCTGCTGTGTTCTTTGTCACTAATCATGTACTGTATATATCTTAATGCTATGGCAATCACTAACACGTTCTTGGACCCCGGGAAGGAACTAAATGTCAAACTCTAAAATGTCCGGGAAACCTTAGTCTACGAAACGATCACCATGAGCTCATATTCAAGTTTTGAGAGAAGTCACATACCATTAATACTCCCAGCGACCACCAGTCGGCACTCTGCGTATGTCCTCTCCTGTTGACCACCTCAGGGGCCATATACTCCACCGTACCACAGAAAGAATAAGCCTTCTTATCAGCATCCACTGACTCTTTGCTCAGGCCAAAGTCTGTACACAATGACATCCGATTATGTCTCATCTGGACAAACAAAAACATGACAGTCCCCAGATAAAAGCGTACAAGTTGTGATCGTTTCCTTAACCAAATAGAGAGGATTACTTTTTGTGCGGCATCCTACTAAATTCACAGGGGAACATGTTGATATACACAGTGTAAAAACATACCTGTTAACTTTACATGTCCAGCTTCATCAAGTAAGATACTGGGGGGAAAAGGAGCACATGTTCAAAATATTATTGTAACATAATGAAAAATGTCCATGATTCAAAATGATCAGTTGAGGGTTTTGTGAAAATTTTGGGGTTTGAGGTTAGGAAAGAACAAAAGACACTGTGAGAGGATTTGTGGACTAAGGTTTATGGTGAGTGTTTTTGTTTTGGTGTGCAAGTACAAAGATGAAGGCGAGGTCGCGTACTTCTCCGGCTTGAGGTCTCTGTAAACTATGCCCAAGTTGTGCAGGTGGTCAAGGGCCAGAGCCAGCTCTGCAAGGTAGAATTTCACATCTTCCTCTGTAAACATAACCTGTTAAGAACTAGACAGATTTACTCTCTGAACTCAGATGAGGACAATTCAGTGGCAAGAAAGAACGTTATCGTCACAAGCCCAAACATTTCAAGAAGGCAACTCGATTCTGTATGCTGTTGATTTGACGCTGCCGGCAGCTATCGCTTTGTTTCTGAGAGATGCTTTTGACAAAAGTTCTCTCATGGCAACAACCGCACGATACTTAAGTTCCCATAGTGAAAACCCTTGAAAGGAAGTGATCAGGGCGACAACCTGACAAGCAATTAATACTTGAAGAGCTGAAAAGCACTTTTGTTTCCACAAGGAATTCCAGTCATAATATGATTAAATGTGAACACAGACAGAGGAGACATGACTTAGCAGTGGTAAACGTACAACAGTCTCACATGGAACTTTCATCTTCAGAATTCCTTCAGGGTTAAAGAATATTCATATTTTCATTTGTTGTTTTTCAAACTGACAAATGCAAACACCCGATAGTAGGGCTTAAAGTACAAAGAGATGTAGGGCACCAGAACGTACGTTTACCTCTTTGGATAAGCGAGTGAATACATCTCCTCCCCTGAGAAAGTCCAGTATTAAATACAGTTTCCCTTCCGTCTGAAAGGCTGCAGAAACAAGGAAAACGTGTAATTTAGCTAAATTCCATAGATAACGGCACAGAATGTTTCTATTTATGCTTGAATCAGATAGCCTTCAAAAATTCATCACCTTGCTCATCTTATCTAACCATTAAATGTACCGGACATTTTCTGGAAATTTACTTTTTTGAAAAAATCCATCCCTTCCTTTTGCAACTAGTTGACACTTTGTAGAACTATGACTGTCTGCAATCTCAAGACTGAAACATTCTTTGCAAAATAGTTCATATTCTGATTGGATGAAGAGAATCAGTGAATAGCAAGTTTCAAAACTTGACACAGACTGCCAGTAGGATTTTGGTCCTGCGACCTGAGCTGTACATCTCTTTCCATTTTTGGATGGTAGATTGAACAGTGCTAACAGATATTCAGCACTTTAAAAAAAAAAATAATCATAATAACGCAACCCTGCTTTAAACTTCTCCATGTTTTATTCTTGACCTGTCGAGATATATTTTGCTTATATGATGCAATTTGTTTACTAATGTGCACTAGCAAACCTGTGCTGTCTTCATCGTCATAAATTTACACACAGGTGCACTCCATTTAATAATTAAACACCTTCTCAAGGCAATTTGTTACACTAGATGGATTTTTCAGATTTGTATTCATAACAAAATGGCATGAATCATTTTCTTTCCATTTGTCAATTATGTGCCACTTTGTGCTGGCATATGAAATATCAATAAAATATATTTAAGTTTGTAGTTGTAACAAGTGGTGGGCGATAGAGCTTCAAAACTATATCATTCAATTTCTAGGAAATCTGCAGTGACAATATTTCTGACGATATGGTAAAAACATGACTAACAATAGATTTGCGATTGCAGCTTCAGGAACAACATTATTGATATTGCGCACAATATTTAGCCCACCATTATTCTCCAATTGTAATGTAAAAAAAGTGCAGAATATAGCGCTAATCTATCAGTGACAGAGGTCAAAATGGAAACAAAAACAATCCAGGTAGTGTTTTCCATGAGATCTAAATGTAACATAACTGCTTACAACTAAAAAGAATACACACACCTTCAAAACTGTCATTGTCTTGGCCCTGTTGTCTTGTTACACACACCTGTTTGCACGTTTGCAGATTCCAAACCATTTTGCAGTATTTTCTCCTTTGTGATTCTCGGGAAAGTAGCTTGTTTCAAGGCAGGGGTTTTGTAGCGTCCGAACGCTGCCTTGTTGTTCGGAAGTTTGTGTCAACCACATGTTGGTGGTAGAAGCAAAAAACTCCACTGGTGATATGGACGCGCCCATTTCAGGATTACCCTACCACCGTCTGCTTTTTTGTCACGAAGGAGTGCATCTAATCAGTGGTCCAGAAGTGCTCGGTTGAAATATTTGCTCACTTTTACTCTGAACACGAGCTGCTTTCATGTCATAATGTGTCTTCATATTTGGCTGTGTTTAAATTCTAGGTTGCATTTGCTCTTCATTTTAGCGGTACCCGTGTTCTTGTATAATTTGCAAACGATTGCAATTTGCAATATATCTGACCTCTTGTAGCTAAACCACCACCACACGATAGAGGTACCTCCAAATTACGCACTAAATCCTCCTTTTAGGACAAAGTTGCAGAGCTGTTCACGCTCTCCGACATTGTTGTTATGCTTAGGGAACATCACGTGGCCATGTGAACGTCCGAATGTACTCGACGAAGTGCGAGGTTACGGAACATGTCGTCACATCATTGCAGTGTCAATTTTGTGATATTTGGGGTTTTTTTAATCACCCAAAAAATACACCGGTTGTAGAAGATATATGTCACACCTCAAATGTGAGAACTGAAGATACTTTGTTGTTCTCCATTTTCTTACCGTAGTGCAATTTCACTATGAAGGGATGATTGACCTCCACTAAGATGTCTCTCTCCATCTTGGTGCGAACTCTATCCCTGACTGAACAAGAACACAAGAGTGCGGAAGCGGATTATATTTAACACTGATGACAGAACACACTCATTGTGCTGTGGGTTTTGTGAACCTTACCTTTCAATGATGCCTTTTTTAGAACTTTCATTGCATATAACTGACTAGCATCTGGACCCACAATTTTTCTTACCAAAAATACCTGGTGGGGGAACAACCATTTAAGATGACAAATAGACCGATCAATTTTATTTGGTGCGTTCTCACCTTGCCAAAAGAGCCCTGACCCAGGACCTTGAGGAGTTCAAACTGTGATGGATCCGCTTTCTCACAGCCTTCTTTCACGTGGTGAGTGATGGGAATCTCCTTGTATGTCCCGTCATCCTGCACACACGGGAACATATGAGCAAGACCAAGCGCATGCATCGAGACCCCTGACCTTACTTACACAGTGCGTGTAACACTCTCCCTCCTCCATGGGCTCATCCATGATCTGATGTCCATTGACCTGCAGCCACAAAAACAAATTACATCATAGGAGTCGGAAAAAGCCAAAACTCAAGGAAAGCTCGTGCATGCGAGCTTTCAACTGAACAGGACTGCGGCTCCTGCACGCCCACATGAATGATGAACAAATCAACAGATGAAAACGATGACTCACATGCAATAACAGAGCATTTTCACTAACATGTAGTCCTTCTTGTTGACAAACAGGATGGAATTCATACTCTAAAAGTGCACATCCTATACAGCAGTATCCATGCCGTATCCCTTGTTATTGGGAGTCTATAATGGCAGACAAGACCATAGATAGCACGTCTGATGCCTTTGATTTATGTAGCCTCTCTATGAAAATGTCACTCCGATACTTGGTACTACTAGTAACAACAAGCGGATTATTAATGACAACATAGAACTGTGTTATATGTAAATAACTGAAAGACCAGTCAAATGCACCAGCCAAATGCGCAAAAAAAATTAAAATATAAGCATTAACATAGTCCTGTGGTGCAGAGATTTGCAGGTTTCACTTATGAAGTGAAGCTTACTGCATGATGTATTCAGTCTAGTGTGTTTGTGTGTGTTGAATTCCATCAAGGCTCTGAAGAGAGGGGATGAGTCATAGCACTACGCAAGCCCACTCAGTGGGTGGAGCCACCGACATACACTCACTCACTCACTCACTCACATCCACAGAACAGAGGCCAACAAATCACTTTGCAATATGATTGAACTACAGAAAGCTGCAAGAGGCATTACCCTTTAAAATATATATCTATATATTAAAAAAAAAAAAAAGATAGGAAGATACAACTCAAGAGATATCAAGATGCAAGCATTGAGCATCTGTGAGGTCCGAAGTGTGACATGCTGGCTACAGCTAAAGCCAAGACATCATTCACACATGCATCTTCACTCCCACCTCTGCTGTGGCTCATCACAGCTTGTAACAAGAGTGCAGCCTACACTTGCAGCATGACAGGCCTATTTATGCCATTCTCAAACACGCAATTGATCATATGGAATAGGCCTAACGCTCTCTGAACACGATTTTGTTTAAATGTCTTCCATTGTCCGAAACTGATGCAAAGGGGATTAAAAGGTTACTCCAGTTTGAAGTGGCTAATCTAGATGTTTACTTCAGTGCTTTAGTCAGCTGTCAATGCGGCTCATCTACAATACATTAGATCATAGTGTCATTTTTAGAAGATACTACAACTAACATTCAGTTATTCCACACTACTGACTATGCTTTATCAGAAAATGCTACAACAGGCCCAAAACACTTAGATCTGTGATTCTAAATTGGTGAGCTAGTACTCATGGACAGCTTGTAAAAAAATAATACATGTATTAGTGTTCATATATATATATATATATATATATATATATATATATATTTTTTTTTTTTCCTTCAGAACAGGACAGAGTTCCCACATTTAACACACAATACTGGGTAATCTTAGGAAAATGTTGCCCACTTACTTGTGCTCTAGTCATTAGCTACTCAAACAAATACAGTGCAGCTCAGCCTTTGGCTAGCAGACGTCATAGCAACATGCTTTTGGCGGAATGTCAAGCTCTTTTGAAAGTGAGCTTATAAAGCATGTGTATTTTCAGAGGCTATTAAAAAAACGTTTTGTTATTCATAATTTCAAGTGGGTTCCAGGGTGACATGATGACAATAGTTTCTGGTGTTATGACTGGTTAGCCGCACGTGTCTGCACCTCTTTTTTTTATCCGATTGAATTGCTCTACAGTTTCCAAAGCACCTCGAAACTGGTTGATAGAACACCGCGGAAGGTTTTAATAACATTTACTTAGCTCATTATGTTAACAAAGAACAGCATAAGGTAGTGTGAAATACTACGTGCATTTACACCGGGAAGTTTATATATGCAATAGCAGCATCACTCTTTTCACTTGCAGGCAATCCTGCACTCGGTAGGTCATTAACTCGGAAAACTTGGAAATACATGAGAACACAATCATGTCTTTTTAATCGATAATGGAGAAGAAGAAAAAAAAAAAAGTTACCTGATAGCGAGCTGTCACTTTGCACACTAACTACATGCGCTAATGCTACATGCGCTAAGCTAGCAAAGCAGCAAACTCCTCGTGAAGTATAAATGGCAACAAACACCACAAGGAAACTGAGCGTCATTGTTCAACGAGTCTGACATTCTACCGGAACGCAATGTTTCAAAGGCCTGGGGGATAGTTTTGAAAATGATAAACCCAGGCGCTGTAACAAAAAATAAATAAACATGTAACCAGCTGTTAGCATTAGTTAGCGTGTTAGCATGCATCGCGATGCGCTGCAGCTCGTGACGCGAAATGGACGTAACCTTTAACCAGGGCAAGATACCGCAACTCGGCAACAAAGCCGAAACAATGTAGAGCAAGTAGAAATACAAAAACCCACCTCATTGCTAACGTTGCTTATCTCCATGTTGTGCCAGGATTCCTCTCTAAATCTAAGGCATCGTAGTCCACCTAGACCCCCGCTCCAAAGTACATGTTCCCCCCCACTGTAAAATCCCGGCTGCTCAGGTCGGTCGTTCGGGGGGGAATATGCGTGGCTGACCGTAGACCACTATCAGGGTGGGACTTGGGGTGTCAGTGTGTGGGTATTTGATGTCAATGATGGGACCATGCGCTCTGCAAAGACACCGTTACCCTGCCATAGCTGCGAATATGGCGGCTACTGAGGTAACTGGTCAGTGAATGAGTTTATTGACGTATTTGTGACGCAACTCAGTTAAGGATTTCCCCTATCCACCGCAAAGCACCGGCTCGACGACGTGAATAGGGGCAGGCTGCGAAAACAAGGTATTTAATAAATGATGGACGCAAAATAAATGATAAATGATGATAATGTATCACATTAGCGTTCTGTTTATATCGGTCCAGGTTTCTGATCCGAGAGTTAAAAGCTGAATGTGGAAGCCTGACCATCTCGTCCTGACGGACATAAGAGGCTTAAAGCTCATCCACTTTCACTCCAGCTGTTTTCCCTCCCACCAACAGTCAAAGCAAAGCATATAAGGATACAGTACGTCTCTTTACAATTATTCACCAGTATTTTAGTTTTCCCTGAAATATATACAGTATTTGTCAATTTGGTGATTTTTACTCAGACGCCAACGTAGTGTAATGCGGCATCTTGTGCCACAGGCATGACATGAATAATATACTACTAAATATACTCTTACATATTTAGTTATTGGTGAGTAAGAAACAGTCACAAGTGAGTTGGAAGTTATTTAATATTTTCCCCAGACTCTACCAGAGCAAGGCAAATGATGTGCAATAAAAATGAATTGAATGAGCCAAGTTTCAATCCACAGGCACTGGGCACAGAGCAAGTGTTTGTTACGATGAACAGCTAGCAACTCCTGTTTCAAATAACTTTCTGTGTACTGGAAAAATGTTTGTGCAGAAGCTCGGTACATATGAAATACCATAGCTAGTCATTTTCTTGCACTCCTTGCATTTGCTCCTCTGATGCAGAGGGCTCAGTAACGTCGTCTTTCATCCTCAACAATGGGGAGCCTTCATTTGCTAGATCATGTGTATGTTCAACACCACTTGTCGTCATGGTGATGTGGTAGTTGGAGGACTTGTCTTCGGACACAACATCAGGCAGAGCCCCTCTGTCCTTGTTCATGTCCCACACCTGGTCCAAAGGCTGAGGTAGACTGGCAAGGAGTTCCTGAACATATGTTGATAAAACGATCAATTAAAAAATAAAAATGAAAAACACTTGGCAAGTTCCGGTTGCTATCCAAACCAAACATCTTTGGTTTGTGAATGTACCTGCTGTTTTTCCACATCTTTATTTCTCACCGCGTGAAGCAGTGTCTTTGTGAAGCTCGCAAGGTCCAGGTATTTTTGCTTTTGGTTCTCTAGCTCTTTTTCTAAGAACTGCACTTCCTCATGCTGAGAGGTTTGAAACAAAAAAAAAAGACATTATTTCAGTTGAAGTTATGTCAGTTAGCAAATAGGATTGCAGACACTTTGATCGGCTCGAATGTCAAGTCTTGGTGTGCGTCCTCCTCACCTTGAATTCAAGTAGGCTTTGCATCTGCTCGAGATCTAAGGGCCCCATTTCACCCTCGTCGTCATCTTCCTCTTCATCCCCATCAATCACTTCGACTTTCTATATACAGCATATGTATATAAAAAGTCATGTTATCAACACCTTGTGCTATTATAACACCAATATGAACTATCACCAACATTATCGTGCAAAACACGTCCGTATGGTCAAATTACTATTTTCGATCTTTTCTAAGGATAACCATCTTTTTTTTTTTTGTCCAGGCCTGTTTCACAATTTTGTTTTTAAAATAATTCTGTTGATGTTGAACAAGTCAAGTAAAAAGCAATGTCTGATTTTCTTAATTTGATTTTCATTACATTACTTTTGTCAGATTAAAACTATTTCTGTCTGGGGGTTTTTCTTTCATTAACAGAGAGGTACCTGCCAGTATCTACGGTATTACGTAACTAGTAACAGGCCTAGTACTAAACTGAATACCCGTACTAAAATCTGTGTAATTTTGGTTGGTTTTAACAGACCAACGTATCCTAGCTTAACTTGCACCTTGGCACGATAAAAAAATGAAAATAAAATATTACATTAGTTAAAAAAAAAAATAAGCCCGAAAAGTGAAACTGACTGACTAAGCATACCTAGACCGCATATGGAGACCAAAGCTATATAATGTAATAACAACGGTATTTGTAAAGAGTCTAGCAAGACTGAACTACAGAAAGAGACATATTTAAGTACCACATTATTAGCCAGTGGCGCAGCACCCGACGATGCATTTGTTCCATTTTCGTCTCTCTGGTGTGAGTCAACGGTGCTATCTGGGGGTGAGAGCTCTGCATTAACACCGAGTTCCACAGTTCAAAGAGAGGTAAACGATGATGAGAGTGTTGCATCGGCGGCCCCCACCTTCAGAGAGGCAGAGAGATATCCCATCATTCAAGTCATCTCCGAGTTCGGGTGTTCTGAGACGATCTTCGTCCGGGCTGAACGCCACTGGAGATTCAACTCTGGGGGAGCTCGTGTTTGTGAATACAGCAGGACCACCTCTAGGCGGGGGTATTTCAATACCCATGAGACGGTACTTCCTTCGTCTGTTGCTGATCCAGGTCTGCCGGCCAGGGACAAAAGACACAGTGGTATGTGAGAAAGATGTGCACAAAAAAAGGTGAGAATGTCCATTTTTAGTAGAATAAAAGCTTAATAGAAGTTCAATTTAATATCTCACACTTCTCTTAAAATGTCAAAATGTATATGTTGTATTATATACAGTATCCCACAAAATCTTATACAGAGAATTGTGATTTTAAACGACACTTGAACACCTGTGTCCTGTAGGTGGCGTTAAAGTCCAGTGTTCTTGAGTAACAGAGTCATTTCAAATAATACAAAGAGACTCAAAAAGAACACGCCAGACACTGCACATTTAAGTTTTACCCCGAGGAATTTTTACCTTAACTATTTCAGGATCTACATCGAGCTGGTTTGCCGCAGCAGTGATCTTGTCCCTGCACACTACGCCCAGGCTGGTCATGCCCCTGTCCCAGTAGCGTTTCAGTTGAACGATATCCCCATCGCTGAATTGGGTCCGATCCTGCAGCTAAACACAAAATGTTACGGAAAATGCTGAGCAACATCTATTTTTGGACACCGGACAAAAACAAGTGTCATTACAACAGGAAAGCGATTGTAGAACCATAATGCTGCTTGTAATAGGGCAGTTGAGAAAGCAATGAAATTATGTGAGAAAGCGTACATGTTCAATAAAGACAATAAAAATGGTCTCAGTAAAGATAAAATTATAAAAGACATCAAGGCTGCAATTTTTTTTTTCTCCATTGGATATATGGTACAAAAAATAATAATTTGACACATCTCTGTGAAAAAAAGCATATTACCAAGAAGCCGGACTGAATTCGTACCTCTTCAATAGTTTCTTAATCAGAGTAGGTAAATGCTTGAATTTTTTTTTTGGTACATTTGAATACACACATCACTGGTCATGTTACGGTAATTAAACCGGCGCAGTAGAACTGTATGACCAAAACATAATCTGCCTTTGACAAAAGATGTCATTTTGCTTGACACCGTGAATAATGTGGTAGGACTTCTTACCATCAGATTATCCAATTATGTACTTTATCCCTCAGAACCTAAATAAGCTCAGCTCAATTCAGTGCAGTTCAAGCCCACTACGAGAGGAGCAGATTGTTCAGGTAATACTGACAGTGACAATCAAAGTTGAGCATTTTTGTTTTTGTTAAAGGGATATTTGACTCACAGCCATTTTCAACAGGAAGAAGCTAATAGTTTGTCAATAATTCATGTGATAACATTACCTTTCATGAGCAATTAATACCTTTAAAAACTAAATTTTTCCAATCTTGGAATCATATCAAACAATATTAACGGTACACAGTGTTATCCATGGCCACTATTTGAGGAACTATGGTATGCAGATATACCTAATATTTAAGTGTATGTTGCACTTTTTGCACAATGGAACTCACTGTTCTTTTTCTGGAATTGCAGATAACCCACATGGCATCACTGACTGAAGTCTGTAAACAAAGAAAAACCCAATTAAACTCAGGCTTTCAATTCACTTAGCTGGACGACTTCATAAACCCCTTCCTACCTGCGAGCTGTTATCCATAGAAAGTGAGGTTTGCGTGAAGGAGTAGCTGCCCTGATGAGGTGTGTTGCTATTAAGTAGCAGATTTTGGAAGCGGGCCGTGGTCAACGAGTCTTTTACCAAAGTCGTTGTCTGCTTCTGATGGCCGTTATCCTGAGCAGCCATATTTGCCAGTTCTTCTTCCCTTTGCCACTCATCTTCTTCATCTGCCGTTTCCATGGCAATGGAGAAGTTATGACTGGTGTCCAAAGTGCGTGAAACTGGTCTCTGCATCTCCCGGGCTTTTAAAGAACAACCGAGTTCAGACTTAATTCTGCTGCCTTCGCCTCGTTCCGCGAAGGTCATCATCTGCTGGATGCAGGTTGTCTGCTCTGAGGTAGGACTCGAGTTTTGGAGTGGGAGGGACAGACGGGTCTTTTGCGGCGCAGGGGGTTGTGGTTGCGGATTGGTCTCAGATTTGGGCTGAAGCTGAGCCGGGGGCAGAGGTGAAGAGGACCACGGCTGAGTCTGCGCAGTACCAAATGGTCGAGTCCAGCCGGGAGGCAGGCCTCCGACCCCTGCGGTCAATCCTACATCCCTGAGGGATTTCATGTCCCTTCCAGCAGTGTAGACCAGAGATGCAGAGGCAGACGTGAGGGGTGGCAGATTCTGAGAGCGTGGCACAAGCTTGGAGTGATGAGATGAGGAGCTCGCGTTGGTTTTGCTCTGCATAGCCTGGCTGATTAATGAGCAGGGAGCGGGTGCTGGTAGCTCAGATTCTGACTGCGGGGGACCTGCCGGTTTCGGCTGGGGGCGAGCGTTGGAGTTCTGAGAGTAGATACTGTTTTGTATGAGGTCATTATTATTTTTGTTGTCCCCGCTGCTGCGATGAGAGGGAGAAGAAGCGGAGGAAGATGATCCGGGGAGAAGGTGCACACGATTATGGATATTCCGTACGGCTGCGACTTCATCTGGGAGCAACGCTACTGCAGACAGCCCATGATTGGACAGAGCTCCTTGAGCTAGAGTGTGATTGGACAACAGTCCCCCAGCAAGTCCATGACTCGTCAAGGGATAAGGCTTGCCTCCATTCTGGTCTCCCATAGAGGCAAGTTTCCGTCTTTTGTTACCGACCCATGTCTGTAGCGAGAAGTACAATTCAATCAGTAATACTTAAAACAGAACACTGCGGAAACTAACTGAGTTAAATGAAGGCACTAAGGGGGGGGGGGGGGGAATAAATCATTGCTATTTCATTATTCTTACCCGGACAACACTGAAGTCCAGTTTGGCCTCTTGAGCACATTGGAGTATTAGCTGGAAGCAAGCCTTGCTCTGATTGGTCATCCCATTATCATAGTAACGCTCCAGGATCATCTGCTGTTCCATTGTGAATACCGACCGCAGGTTCATCTAGAAAGCACCCAATAAACGGTGATGTCACAAAGTAGCGAGGATCTTTTAAGTAATTCCCTTTCACTGCTTTGTGTACTCCATTACTTTCGTAGCCAAGAAGCCACTTTTTTTTAAGACACAGCTTTTACTATTAAGCTAATATGTGTTGTTGTTAGCATTATTCTGATATCCAAGACAGTCAATACAGTGTGACAGCATACATAACAGGAGCCCAAAATGGCTACTCATACTTCTATCCACCTTATTCCCGAGGGCTCTCATGGAGAAACAATTCTGCTCCCAACATTCCGTAATTTAGCTGTGTTACAGCAGGTTTCATGTCACACCATGATTTATTTGAATGTTTTTATTCCCCCCTTTTCTAAATGATCCTGCATTTGAAAATGACTTTCACAAATTGGGGAACTTGTTGCGATGTTAGAGTTTGTATAGACACGCAGAAGACGTTTAATCCGTGACTACAAAAGCAATGTTTTGAACTGGCACCCCTGACGAAGAAGAGGGAAAGTTGTGTGTTTCCAGCACCTATCCGGAATGAGGATCACAGAGGAATTCGTCTGAGAATCTTCATTTGAAAAGCCCGCATCAACCGCCTATGTTCGAGTTATTTCATTTTGTGGACAAAGAGCACGGCGCATTGAACCTGCTTGCTTTGCGGCAATTTCCGCAGGTGCCAACATCAACAACATTGGGTATGATTGTAGTGTATGGGAGACACGGCACTTTGGTATTAAACCTCAGACATTATTACAGTGGTCTCAGCAATATTTTGTTTGGATAATGGATGGTAAGTGTCTTTGTCCTAAAGCTGTAGGGGCCTTTGGAGAGATTTGCAGCGATTCAAGTCTGGCCTAAGTAGAGATCCATCCATCCATCCATTTTCTTGACCGCTTATTCCTCACAAGGGTCGCGGGGGCTGCTGGCGCCTATCTCAGCTGGCTCTGGGCAGTAGGCAGGGGACACCCTGGACTGGTTGCCAACCAATCGCAGGGCACACAGAGACGAACAACCATCCACACTCACACGCACACCTAAGTAGAGATGTTCGCATACATTTTGATGGAGACGGATTGCAGTTTATGACATCAAGTGGCGTGGAGCTTGTTTACATCAAGTGTGTCCAACATCTCTCAACAAAACACAGTCAATTTTATATTGTGTAGGTACTGATTTTGCCTCAGAGATTTTGAAATTGCTCATTGCCTCACATCTGAAGCGACAGAAGTGGTAAAGTCAACATGCAACTGTACATTGACACTAGCCACGCCTCTTTTTTTTTTTAAATGCCATCCTACTGCCCTGCTATATTCTCGTGCAAAACAGTTTCCATGCGAACAACCCCCCCAAGAAAGTATTAAATGATTTTTTTTTCTCCTAAAAGCATGGATATACTCACAGTTTGGAGGCCACGTCTCTGTGGCCATGAATCCATGCTGCTACTATTGGAGGAGCAGAACCGTATATACGGCTCCGTGGAGGAGAATGGAGCTGCCATGTCGATCACAGCAAAACATCCACGAATTTATGTCGTCACCATCTCGCTTCTCCACATCCTGTCTCAGTGCACCTGGCACACTGTTGAGCGATGTAAACAAAGCAGAGAACTCAAAAGTTGAGTTTTAACGCTAAACATTATACGGAACAAAATCAAGCAGTTGTTTCCATGCGATTATGGTTACAGCATAACAACAACAAAAGGTAGTGACCAATTTAGTAAACACATGTGAGGAGGTTGAAAACAAACCCAAACAAAAAACAAAACAAAAAATCACATGGACCGTTGTACGACCAATAAGCATCCAGCGGCATTATTTCGGCAGACTACTGCGCATGGCCAAAGTCGGCATAGGTAAACCCAACAGAGGTAATTAGCAACGCCACTTGCACGAGGATTCACGCCGATTGTGAAATAAACCTCCTACCCAGGAAGCGTGTGCCTCCACTTTCAGCTTGTCTCGTACAAACACACAGACAACAACCCCGGTAAGCGGCACGTCGGCACCCTCGCTATAAACGAATCTGTGCAGGCCCGAGCGGCCATGTCTGTAACAGCCGACGCGAGTTAGCATTAGCAAAGCTGTCTTAAAAGGACAGCTGCAGCTAAACTTTTCCTTTAAGCCCGAGATTTCCCGAGTCCCGCCGCTGCCATTTCGTTGACCCTGGAGTCGAGCGAATAGCAACAGAAAAGCTGGTGGGGAAACAACTGAGGCGAAAAATGAAATTACGTCCATACTTGCTGTGTCCAATTCAGACGAATTAGCTTCTGAATTCAAGCAGATTTCTTCCCCACAGTCCCCGTTGCTAGACAATGAAATCAGACCGTCCGATCATCAATTCTAATCATGATTGTGACGTGTCGACAGACGGCGGCCAATCGGTGCGCGAGATCATCGTGACATCCGGAGAGGGCTGAAAACTGAGCAGCGAGGCCCCGCCCCTCCTTGACTTTGTGGAGAAGGGAGCCTTGCAGTGGAAGGAAGACGACGAACAACAAGGGACTTATGTTTTGTTTCCATGTCAGCTGACAACATAAGCTTAAGAGTTTTGCTTTTGAAGAAAGTGTAGGTTGAAGTTTAGTGCCGGCTGAAATCATTAATGCATTACTGACTTTTTTTTTTGTTACGTCTTGGCATTGCTTTTATTTTGTAAGCATTTTGCAACTAATTAAAATAATATCAAGTTTGTTTCACTAAACCATGATACATATTTAGCCTTTTCTGGAAACGTAGCCATTTTTAGGCGGGGATTTATTTAACAGAACCTAATCATTCATCAGCAGGGGTACCTGAACACAAATACATTCCATATGTGGGCACTCAATATGTTATTTTAAAAATTTGTGTTAACATTGCAAGGCTAAATAAGGCTATTGTGTATATATATATCCGTCAAATGCATGATTTGCTGTCATTACACTATCTGTGATTGCATGCGCAGCAGGTCAGCCAATCGGCCATTTTGGATCACTAACCTATGGCAACTCCACAAGCACAAAACACATAAAAATGCCTGTTAAATCTGCAATACACATTCATAAGTAACTTATGTATTGTTTATGAAACAAAAGCTTTCATATTGTAATGTTCATGTAAGAGATCGAGAACGATAAATAATAGATACTAAATGGTACTTCATTTATATAGTACTTTAGGCCCTGAAAGCGCTTTTCATTCGACTACTTATTCACCTACTGATGCCGATTCAGGAGCAACTGGGGGTTCACTATCTTGCTCAAGGATACTTTAACGTGGTTACAATCACGTGGGATCAAACCCACAACTTCTTGGTTGCAGGGACAACCACTCTACCACTGATCCACGCTAACACTTTAGACAGCAATTTTTTGGGGGGGGGAGTCACTGCAGTTCAGAAAAAAATTTAAAATCTGATTCTCAGCTTTCATGTTGTCCTGAAGTAAAACTGATATTGTAAAATATTTTGAAAAACTGTGTAGTATGAGAAAATAATGAATATGTACCCAATAACTACTGTACTGAAACTGTCTGTATCACCTCACCTGACAGTAGAATATTATTAAAATGATCTTTTGAAAAATCATCTCGCTCTGTCTCCATCTTACACCTCCAATGACATTGTCACGGCGCGACAAAACTGGCCAACCACAGACTGTAGAGACAGAATGTGCGACCAAATAGCCTACTGTGTCAATTTTTTTTTTTACACGGACAGCCCTCGGACCAAATAAAGTGGGAAATAGGCTACTATATGTAACGGTGATTTCCTATATATGCGGACAACTAGATCCCTGGGCATGGAAAACCACTGCCAGTATTATAATATATATATATAATGCTTTATGTAAATAAAATTTGCTGAATAGGATCATAAGATTGATCCCGAAAGCCGAAAATTTGTTATCATGCATAAAATTAGTAATCACAGCTCTCGGGTCAATTGTGATGACAAGCATGCGTTTGTGTTGGGAGGCCATGACGTCACCTATGTCTCAGGTGCACAACAGGGGGCGCTGTCCCTCTCAGCTGATCGCCAGTCGAGAGGTGCAGATGCAGACGACTGCTGCGGATATCCCCGTGCGTAGATAGGGTTGCTTGATCATTAGTCATGCACATTTCACCTTTTCTGGTTGACAAGAAGGCATAAACTGTTTCTCTCATCTTAGCACGATTAACACATTAGTATTACAGTTGCTGCCTTCTGTTTTATATTCGATATTTTAAATGATTTTCAACCCATCCCCTAAACGCTCCCTGACCCCGCATGTCTGAAAAGTGTGGATGGAAAGAGGGGGGGAGGGGGGGGGGGGGCGCTGAACGAGATCCTCTCTGTATGATGTGCGTTGCACCATTCCCCCCGTCTCTTTTGTGAGAGGTGGCCCTTATGATGCTGCAGCGGCGAGGTGGGTTGGGGGAGAGGAGAGGAGAGGAGAGGGGAGGGGCGAATCCCCTTCTCACAGCGCGCGAGCTGCTGGCGGGAAGGCACGAGAACGAAAGGGGAGAGGAGAGGGGAGGTAAGCTGGAAGCGCGTGTCTGTGCGTGCACGTAGATTGCACCACCGCATCCCGTCCGCCGTTTCTGCAGCCGGCCATTGCTCTGATGGAGGGAATTAAACCGACAACCGTCTCTTTACGCTCCGAATTATCCGGCGCTACGTCACTCCAGATGTGACCGACAAGGCGGTTATATCATATGTCGCCTGCTTTCATTCCTGTGCTGTTGAACGCAGAGAGGCTGTGACATCATGGCTTTGGTGATGGAACCTATAAGTAAATGGACGCCAAAGCAAGTGCTGGACTGGATGAAAGGTGAGTTAGTTTCCCTTCTCTGCAATCACGTCAACGTCCGGGCTTGTATGTGATCTGACTGAGGATTATGGGGTGGTGGTGAAGTGAGCAGCATTCGTGGAGCTTCTCCTTACCTGAATGAGTGAGTGCTTTTAAACGCAGATGTGTTGGAGGTGGTGCAGTAAGCAGGGTTTCCTTAAAAGAAAAAAGAAAAAAAAAAAAAGTGAGCACACTCAGCATTCATTGTGTCAGGTTTGTTGAGCCTTGCAAGGCAAACCTTACATGCTGATGTTGCTGATGCGGTTGGAGTAAGCACCATGCAGTGGTCTCATCAATGAATGTGGAGGATCTGTCATCAGCTCCTTTCATTGACACATGCTTGAAGCTCATATCACCACTCAGTGTGTGTTATACTTATGTGTATGATTAATGCCGTTAGCTGCATTGGCCCCCCCCCCCCCCCCCCAACACACATGCACGCACACGCATCTCAAATCAAACCAAACCTGAATGTCAGCCTGTTCAGTAAGCTTCACTAAGAATTATGTTTCCTCATTCGGTGAGCCCTTCCAATAGTCAGTATCAATAAGTGGCCATTAATTATATGTCCACATGCATGAGAGATGTTTAATAAGCTGGTGGGGGGGGGGGGGGGGGGGGTACGGATACTCACTCACTGATCAGCTAGGGAGCAGTATGACACAAACTGTGGCAGCCCTTTTGACAGACACGAGAGATAGAGAAGGGGGAAAATGGGGGGTGTCCGCAATTGTGTGTGATCAGCCATCTTAATGGTGTATTTGTGCAGGCAAGTATAACGACGTTATTTTTAATGGTGGATCACGATTCTGCACGATCCGATGCTGAGGTAGTTCAGAGAACCCCAGAGGACAAGCCAGCGAGCAAACATGGACGCCTCAGGCCCTTGACTTAATTGTCCTCGTCAACCGGCTTCAACAGGAAACGCTGAATAGAAGTAGTTCAGAACAGAAATGAGTTCGAACCAATCCAAACAGAGGACGGAAACCTGAAATACAATGAAGTTGTCACGTGAAGTGTAGAATTAGGACCCAAGAACAGACAAGTCATGGAAGTTGGGGAAACTGAGTTTTAATAATACCAAGTAACAACAGAGAGCGGGTCTAGATTCCGAAAAACACAGCATTAAAAAGTGTTGCCACTAAAGCGTAACTAAGTAACGCGTTATTTTAATCTGATTACTTTCTTTCAGTAACGAGCAATCTAACGCATTAATTTTTCCAAACTAGTAATCTGATTAAAGTTACTTTCCTAAGTAGCTGTACGTTACTATTTTTTTATTACCTCGCAGAAAGCAAAATTTTGTTGTCCATTTCGAAGATCATTTCGAGGAGAAAACGTTTCTCTTGCGTTTGGGAGTGACGTCAACATCGAATGTCACGTTTTCTCAGCGGAAGACGCAACCCCGGGTCACGTGTACCAACACGTGCGAGCGGCGAGCGCCAGGAGTCCGCCAAAACAATAGACACTTCCTACCTCGTCACGACGTAAACGATGGAAGAAGCAGCTGGACCGCCACGAACGGGCGCATTTGCTCATTGGGAATAACAGCCACCATTACTTCGCATTTTTATCCAGGAAAGATCACAAAACCCTCTCAGTGCGTTGTAAACTTTGCGCTGGCTAAAAACACCAAATCCAATTTCAGGAAACACATC
Organism: Festucalex cinctus; assembly: GCF_051991245.1. Taxonomy (NCBI): domain Eukaryota; kingdom Metazoa; phylum Chordata; class Actinopteri; order Syngnathiformes; family Syngnathidae; genus Festucalex; species Festucalex cinctus. Next base: position 2,809,404 of record NC_135419.1, on the reverse strand, counting down.
ACAACAACGCGATACAACTCGAGGAAAAGGCGACAGGTAGTCTATAGGGAGACAGTCAGCAGTTCTACATTTCCTTCATACAAACAATGTCGGAGCGTGTGAGGCTGTGAGCTACAGCCAGTTCTGTCGGCAAAGTGAGCTACCTTCGTCGTGTGGAGGCCGTTTGATTACAAGACCGTCAGATATGATGCAAAAACTTACAGTCATTTGCAAATTGTGCAGGAAAACTGTTGCCGTTAAGGTTAAGAGGATGCGCAGATATTGGTGAGGCCGAGGAAAAGGACTGTTTTACCGTGACCGGTAACTCGCCATCTAGTTGACTTGAGTTTGTGATGCTAACCGGCCGCGAAACTAACGCTGTCGCGCAGTGGAGTAAATATGCACATTTGGGTTATTCATACCCGCTAGTGAAGTCTACAAGCAATCACGGCATTTTCTCACTCTTCTGGTTGACCAATCAGAGACATTCACGGCAAAATAACGGAGGAGGTTTGCCGGTTACGTCAAAAAATAACCACTGCCTAAACAATCGCCTAAACAAACCTGCGATGTACAAAGCATATTATTCCGAAGCATCAATCACAAATCTATTGTTCATATCACCCACCATGGGCATATCACCCACCCTTAATCCCTCCTAGTAAAAATGCTGAGCTGCCCCACAGTGTCTTTCTCGTCATACTTTGAGAGAGAATATGCCGGAGCAAAAATCATATACCGGTAATAATATTAAAGCCTATCTACATGACTGTAGTTATGCTCTGGTACTTGAGAAAATAGAAAACGTTACAGTTGCAACTAGCCTCTGCCTGTAAATCTTATAAATGTAACCAGCCTGCAGGTGTAATGTGTCATACTACAACCACTTATGTCTTGTAAAACCAGAGAAACAGAAACAAAGAAACATGTTCATGTTTCAAGTTCATGCATTTTCATAATTATTATTTAAGTAACCGGTTGTCATTTTTATGTTGAGGCAGCAAAGGGTGGAAAATTGGTACTAAAAGGTAACTGATAAGTTACTTTTTGAGTAACTTAGTTACTTTGACAAATTGACAATAAAGTAATCAGTAAAGTAACTAGATTACTTTTTTTGAGAAGTAATCAGTAATCACAGTACTTTTTCAAGTAATCTGTGACAACACTGGTTAAAAACCTTGACTACGAAACTTGTGCGGGCTGGACAGTGGACAGGGAGTGAAGCAGCCTCTTCTCATCTGTACATTCATGTGCAAAATGCCTTGCCTCCATATAGCGAACGGTCTCAGAGATTGATTTTCATCAAAACATGTCATTCACTCTCAGGCACACAATCCTACTTTGGCCTTTCATTTCCCGAATACCCATCAGCTCTCGTTTTCTGCACATAGTCACTTTATGGCAGTGACATTGAGGCCAATTTTAGAAGTGCTGAAGCAATTTTTGTGCCTTAACAAGGGCCGATTCAATCTTTAGACAATTCCTCCATAATAAATTGGGGTACAACATACATTAATAGGTAAAATATGATTTGCTTTGGGTAAATCCTCTTTATTTAGGATTGAAAATTGTTTTCAGCATTCCATATCAGTGATATTTTAACAAGTAGTTCATTACAAGTTTCATATATTCATAAGGCAGACTGAGTGACTTCAGGGACCAAATTAAAGTAATTTACCCTTAAACAAAGTAATGTAAATGTTCTTCATGGGTGAATACATTTTTGGTTCTTTTTACATTAACATGATAAAACTATTTAATTGACTTTTCATTCAGCCCGCTGTTTTTTTTTTCTCCATAAATGATAGTTGCATTACTTTATTTGATTTCAATCAATATCAGATAGCATACATATCCCTGTGCCATTCCTGTGGCACATTCTTAAGCGGTGCACTTTTTAGGAATCTTTTCTACTGCAAGGTTAATCTATTTAAGCTGAAGACTAGACTGTGTGCTGCTGAAAGACTTCAAGCGGCACAACACCGGCAAGTCTCATCGAAAGATGACTCATCAGCATTTATTTTGAACACCCACACTGGAGGAGTTTCCTCTATGTGCGTATTTGTGTTTGACAGAAAGTGAATGTGGCAGGGTGTGTTCCAAAGACACTCAATGTACCACCGGCGTTCATTGTTCTGAAAAAAATAAATAAATAAATAAAATAATGTGTTTTTAAAACAAGAAATAATCACCAAAACATGTTTTTAAACGGAATGTGTGATAAAACATGATTTTGAAAAGTAGTTAATGTGTTGATAATTTGTTTTTGTTTAAATGACAGCTTTCATCTGAAATGTGAAAAATGATCAATTTTGAGCCTTAGAAATTGGACGAAAATGCACGCTGTAGGGAGACCGGGGCTATCACTTTTTATACTTTGATCTATATATTGGAATCAATACATCATATATAAGGAAATGTATACCAAATGAAAGACCAAAGTCTTAGGTATATTTTTTGTATTCATATCATGTTCATACTTTGTGTCAGTGCAGAGTTATAAACCATCAAATAGAGGGAGTGAATATGTGACTTGTTGCCCCAGCATTGGGTAAGTTGTCACACTATATGACGTAAGATGTCACACCGGATTTTGCACCTAATAAAACAAAGGCAAAATTATCCCTTTTTTTCCTGTTTTTTTGTGTGTGCAAACTTTAACATAAAATATTCATCCTTCGATCCATCTTCTTGACAGCTTATTCCTCACAAGGGCCGCGGGGGGCGGTGGAGCCTATCCCAGCTGGCTTCGGGCGGTAGGCGGGGTACACCGGGTACACCCCGAACTTGTTGCCAGCCAATCCAGGAACATAAAAATATTATGAAATAGATTAAAGTCTTTAGGAACTGCTGGCATGAAGGTCAAGCTTGCAGCCTCAAATGCCTGTTTTGCTTTCCTTCCATCCATCCATCCATCCATCCATCCATTTTCTTGACCGCTTATTCCTCACAAGGCTCGCGGGGGCTGCTGGCGCCTATCTCAGCTGGCTCTGGGCAGTAGGCGGGGGACACCCTGGACTGGTTGCCAACCAATCGCAGTGTTTTGCTTTCCTTAAATTGGAAATTTGAGATTAAATTGAATTAAAAAAAAAAATTAAAGCAATTTGGTAAATGGACTGATGAATACTTCATAATGAAACGTAAACCATTCCTGACATGTGGGCATATTGTCGTTCCAACAATAACTGGAAAATCCATTTTGAAAGAATGAAAACTTCGCAAAATTATTTCTTCACTCTTCAAACTCATCATCTGAAGGGCAATTCTGGCATATGTAAACCATGTTGCCACTTGAAACTTGTATGTAACATCAGAAATATGACCTTTTTTTGATGATGGTTTTGTGCAATAAAATCCTAATTGTTTAAGATGCTGATACAACTGGTTATGATCCAAAAAAATGCTATCCACTGTAAATGATATTGACTATTTTGGAAAAAGAACATAAATATGCCCTCCCCTCTATTTTCTACACCACTTATGCTCATGATGGTCTTGCGTAAGCTGGATCTATTCCCAGCAAACGTTGGGCGAGAGGCAGGTTATATCCTATAGGCTGCTACCCAGACAATCAAATGGCGTTAACATATCCATAGTAAGTTGCTAAAAATCATTTTCACTCCTTTATTTATACAGTAACAAGCAAAATAAATCCATAAATGTTTTTATAATGCATTTGTATAGACCCATGTGCAAAGCATTCACCTGTTTCTATGTGTGTTCCTTTATGGCAACATGGGTAAAAAAATAAATAAAAAAACATACAACAAAAATGTGCAGTGGTTATAACGTCAAAACAGTTATAAAATGGGTTTGATTCATCATTTAGATATTTTTGCATGCATATTTTGCAATCCCTTTCAACAGGAAGGTTTTTGTCTGTTTCGCTGAACTTCGTGTACGCATTTATGGACACACGCACACGCATATGCACACAAACTTGGGAGCGGGAGCTTTAAGTGGGGCATCGGTAACCATGGAAACCAGATCTGATCGCGTTGGAGTCACAACACATGTCATAAGATGGGGAGGCCGAAACCACACGCAGATGCCCGCCACAACATGCTCGGATAACCTATCGGCACATATGCATGCGGCATTTCTAACACGCGCACGGACATAGTTCTTCGTGTCGTGCACAATAACTCCGAACGATGAGACGGGAGCAAGAAATTTAGGAATGGGGGGAAAGCGTGCTGCAAAATGAACAAAAAGCTTCGCTAAGATGGGGGGGGGGGGAGGAAACGAGGCCATGATGGAGAAACGGGGAGAGCACAGTTTATGGCTGAGCTGTGCATAGAATGAGAGATGCAAGTGGGCATCATATCAAAGTACCGGTTCTATCCGGGCGGACGGACACTCACACAGAGGGTCCTGTGTGTGCGTGCGCGTGCATCTTTTTTGCACCTGTTGTTCCAGGAGCAACACTTTTATTAGGGTGATTAACTCTTTGACCGCCAAAAACGTTTAATAACGATCAGTAAAATCACGACGTATATTGCCATAAACGTTATATAACGTCAACAATTTTTTTTTTTTTTTTTTTTTTTTTCTCAGTGGAACGTCTAAGTGCAGCGCTGCCTGGTCAATGGGTTGTGGAATCTAAAACACTCTAAACTATGGCCAGCGGATGGAAGCATTGTATCTTTTTTCATCAATGATCAAAGCCTCTGTCATATCAAAGTTTTTCTTTGATAACGTCTGGCAGTAAATGAGTTAAGTAACGCTCATTGGTCTGTTTGATCTCAAAAGAGGAAAAAAACACATAAAAAAGGGGACATTTTGTTTTTGTTTGTTCAGGTGTTAAGGGGATCGTTCGGATTTTTTGACATGAATCTCAATTTCATCCTCACCTCCAGTGTGTGCGATCAGCACTGACTTACCCCCTGACAGCGATCTGTGACACGAGTTCTGGTCCGGTGTTGGACGAGAGGAAAATAGTCCAGCAAGCTGGCTGGGGTCTCAGAAATAAGGCGGTTTTCTTCTAAAAACTATTTGTGTTCAAAAGAGTGATACATTAAGACACGTGCCATGTTAAGGTTATAAGTAAATAAATGTTGATATTCTTCCTCTGTTTTAATTTTTCTTAGCAAGACACAGTGTCCAATCACTGGTGAGCTATTTTTTGCATTAATTGAAGTCAATTAACTTCAAAGACGCTGCTGGTTTTTATGTATTTTTTAGTACAATGTAAGCTGCAAAGGCAAACGTTAACTGCCTACTTAAAGATAACGAGTAATATCGATTCTGACGCCTGCGTGTCGATACGTGTATTGTAATGAGGCCCGCAACGATATATTGCCGTATCGATTTTTTGAGCACACCCCTATTAGGAATAGTATGTTGTCCAAGCACCATTTCTTTTTATTTTTTATTTTTTTAAATCGTGTGAAGGAGAATAATATGCTTGCTTGAGTAAGCTCTATTTGCTGGTTGACTGTAGCCTGCCTGGTAGACCATTTTGTGTTTATTTGACTTTCACGAATAATAATAATAAAAGAAAACACTGCCAGTCTGCCACCTGATGTGTTTGTTTGTTGTCTGGAACCACATCAGTGGGAAATGCACTAAGTTGACTAAACCAACAAACGATACACTTCAAAGTGTCTGTATTTTGTTTTGGCCACCAAGTTGCAGGACAGCAAGCAGTATATTACGCAATTAAGTCTGATGTGATGCGATTGTTTCCCGCAGGGAACTTTGAATTGGATTCCAAATTGTCCATCTGCTTCTGTTTGTGCTCAGAACACAATTCACAGTTTTATTTGGATCATGTTCAAACTTTGCGTGTTCAACGTAAACATATTGTCCATGGCAACTCTCAGATATTGGGGAAAAGTGTTCTCATCAACATTATGCAAAGTTGTCTTATTGCGGTTAACATTAGGATAAATGTCCCAACACTGACAGGGATGTGCGAGTACTGATACAAGGCATTGGTAACGGTACTCACGATTCACCCTCGTGTTGCCATTTGAGGATCAGGAACTAGAAATGAGAATTGAGAAGAAGAATATAAAATTGCCAATAATTTCATGCAATTTTAAGGAAAAGGCTATATTAGAGAATATAAGTATTTCTTTCAAATTACCTGTCCGTTTTTTTTTTGTTTTTTTGTTTTTGTTTTTTAATTTTCAAAAACTATTGATATCGGCGACTACTCAAGAGTTGAGTACTTGCGCTTTGTCGCCGGATAGATTATCGATACACGCAAGTATCGCAATATTTGTAGTTAATATACAGCTAGTCAGCTACTCTATAATGGCTACATTGTTGATGACTTATTGAGCAATTCCTTGGCGGAACTCTAGGGGGCAGGGAAATGGACGCAAGTCTTCAAGAGAAGAAGACTCAGCAAGCTTAGTTTTATATATATATATATATATATATATATTAGGGGTGTTAAAAAAAATCGATTCGGCGATATATCGCGATACTACATCGCGCGATTCTCGAATCGATTCAATAATCGGCAGAATCGATTTTTTTTTTTTTTTTTTTTTTTTTTTTTTTTTTTTTTTTTAGGATTCACACCTTGAGCATGGAAGAATGTTATATGAACGGCACATTAAGCCTTAATATTTTTATTTTAATGCTGTTCAAACATGAAACAGATTACAACCTCTATAAGACTGAAATTTCAGATAAATAAATCATACATTTTCATATAAATCTTACACTCTACAAGCTTACTGATTAGTATTTTCTAAATATGAATGAAAAAAAATCGCAACAATCGACTTATAAATTCGTATCGGGATTAATCGGTATCGAATCGTGACCATTCGTATCGGGATTAATCGGTATCGAATCGAATCGTGACCTGTGAATCGTGATACGAATCGAATCGTCAGGTACTAGGCAATTCACACCCCTAATATATATATATATATATATATATATATATATATATATATATACTTTTGTTATATTATGATTTTTTAATTATTATTATTCATTTATTACTTTATTACTGTTTATTTTTTATTGATATTTATTGTTATTATTATTATTATTGTTTTATAATTGGTTTTATCGTAGTGGATTGTGGATTTATTGCTTGAGCAATATATCGATATCGCGGTATCGTCATATTGTAAGATCGTCGTTATCGTGAGCCTTGTACCGCATATCGTATCGTATCGTATCGTATCGTGAGGTAGCCAGAGATTCCCACCTCTATTTAAAATCACGTCAAAATAGATAATTTCCAGATAAAATGTATCACATTTCATATCACAAACATAATATAGTGATTATTTTACGCATGCAGGACATTGCATTTTTGGAAAGCATTGTACATGATTTAAAAAAAAACAAAAATAGTTGAACTGTTTGTTCATTGCATCAGGAATTTGATTTTCTCTCAATTAGAGATTGCGTTGAATGTCAATATTCATTTCTCGCATGTAAATGTATAAAGATGAATATTTCCAGTAGAAGTGGCATCAGTGCAGATTGCCTGCACATCCAGCAAGCCGCGTTTCAGAGAGGAGGCTGGGGTGCACTTGAAAGCTCACATACAGGAGAAGCTAAAATGCCACCTTCTTAAGAATATCCTGTCATGATGTGATGAATATTTCACAGTAGGAATATTTCACTGACTTTTGAGTCTTTTATTTTTTTTTATGTGCACTTTTTTTCCCAACTGGAAACTCAAAGATAGGAGGCAAGGCAATAAGACAGCGGTCCGCGCGGTCTGTCAGCGCTCTTTGCACGAGTTCCACTCGTGGTCTCGACGTCGAAGCTAAAAACAGATTTGACTGTCTGATTTCACTTGATGTTAATGGGCAAGCGGGAAAATCGCCGCTGAGGAGCTTTTTCATCTTAAAGTCTGATTTTATTGTGGCCTTCAATAATATTTTTCGAATACAGATAAGTGTAATTGTGTATGTGAGTGGTCCTTAGCTTTGCATCAGTGCTCAGTTCTGAGGGCCAGCAAAATGCTGATCGGTTACGTCTACTCCGAGGCTTCCCATTCTGTTGGTTGCTTGGGAACAAAAATTATTCAAAATAGGGGTGTCAAAATTAGTGCATTAATTTTGAGTTAATTTAAATTTCCTTTAATGCCGCTCGTTTTTTCAACGCGCGAATTCCAGTCGCAACGTAGCAGACACGTCCACGTGAAAATTTTGCAGTAATGAATTTAATCATTCATATATTTGTGGAGACTGGGGTCAAGTTGTATTTTACAACTTTAAAATGCGCAACATTTCGCAAGTTACTTCATGTTAAAGATTAGAAGATGAAATGAAAAATGCACTGTCACCGTCTTGCAGATGCAATTATGCCATCTAGTGGCAGAAAACAAAATTAGCTCGACGCGAAACCATATCACATTCGTTTTTTTTTACAGTACAGTATATATTTTTAATTTGATGAATTATTATGCAATTACTGTGTCAATGACTAAAAGATGCAGCCGTTTTTCTATTAGTTTAACATTTGTTTCAATTTTTATATTCACAGGAGTTGCACATTTGGAACAGATATAAAATTTACGATTATTCACGAGTTAACTATTGAAGTCATGCGATTAATTGCGATTAAAATTTTTAATCGCCTGACACCCCTAATTTAAAATAATAATAATAATAATAATAATAATAATAATAATAATAATAATAATAATAATAATAATACAGTCCAGTATAAAACTTAGTAGTTAAATCAGAGTCACATTTGATTGTCTTAGATAACTCCATTATCCAACTGATACAACAGTTAACACACAGCGACGATGAAGTGGTTGTTGAGGAATTTTCAAACCTCAAGAGTAATTTTTAAATAAAAAAATCACACCATCAAGCATTAGGATTTAGCTGAACAAACAATACACTTCACGACTCCAAACTTCAGCATGGATGCTTGCAGTTTGCGGTTCAGTGATCGGATGCTAAAGCACTTTATTTCCACCAAATAGCTTCCAGGGAGAAGTTTATAACTTGATTACACAGAATGATACTTCTGACATTACGTCATGAAAAATAACATTTGTGTTTATTTTAGCTGTGCTGGGGCAAATATGTTGTTGACTTGTATTTATACTGCATGACCAACTCGACAGAGACGGTCACGATTTATTTGTCTTTAGGTTAAAAATGCAGTAAACTGCTTGTTGATGAATAAAATAAATCTAAAAAATCTTTTAACTAGAAAATATCTGCTGTTTCTGCATAAAGAGACAGTGTGTAGAATTTTTAGTTGTTCATTCATGAAAAAAAAACATGTTCCATCACATTAACATACATTATTATTTTTTTTTTAATATAATCGTAGAGTAATCACTAATTATCTTACATAGGCCGCACCTTACAGGAGGAGGCCGACATGTTTAGCCGCCATCTTTCTGCTATGGATACCCATAAGGTGAAGGACTTAGTGAACGTTATTGGTATATAACGTAATTGGTGGGATGCTGACAAAGTGTTGTATCTTTGTTGCATTCCATTAGTTCACCACTAGATTGCATTAAATTATACATACTGTCTCTTTAAGGCAGTCCTTCTCAAATATATTCTTCTTGGGGGTGTGTAAGAAAAAAAAACATTGAGAAGCACTGTTTTAATAAGGCAAGATGTACACATGGTGATACAGAGCTTGTGGCTAATGTTTACGTGTCCATGTGTAGGTTTTTTTTACATCCATGCGTATGTAGATGGACTGATTTGCTTTTGTAACGACAGTATCATCTGTCTAAATGTGTTGCTGCACTTTTTTGTGTTCAAATATGTGTCACTTAAAAGGTAGAAACCGCCACCTAGATGCTAATTGCTATCCTGTTTGCCGATGGTGTTAAGCTAGCGGAAGCTAGCTTAATTCACACACATGTAATCAATCATCTTTGTTATATATTTTACAGTAACCGGCAAAGAGTAGCAATAAACGGCTTGAAGGCTCTTTTAGAAGAATATTTATTGTTAGGCCTATCTGGCAAACTGCTGCTTGTTGTGAATTGACGTGCGTCACAAGCCACCATACAGCAACACAACGAACCACATCTTCATTCCCCAAATACTGTAAATCGACGTATTTGCCCCAAACCGACTTCATAATATGGCGCATTGTATAACCTGGCCACGATTCATAAATGCCTCCTCGCTTGGGAAGCCGAGGTACAAATGAGAAGCGCAAATGTGTCTCTCTCATATGGTAATGTTTGGAGTCATAAATTCATATTCCTCGCTACTTGCTGCAGGGTCTCGCGCTGCCTCCTTCATTTCAGCTCGGCGTGTATCTGCTACTATTTGCTGCCGGCTGCATGAAGAAATCTGCTCGTGCACTCGACTTGCAGATATCTCTGTCAATACTGGACATGATTTATTGGAATATATTGCACTTTCTCTAGCATAGTTAAACAACTTAAAGGGAAGACGATTTAAATTGAATGCAGGAATGTAGAGTTGCACTTTTTTTTTTTTTTTAACAAGATCAGTTCTATTTATTTCAACTTTTAGGCTTAATACATTTCTGAGCATTGTATGCTTGGTATTTTAGAGGGTCAATTTATTTTAACTCATTCACTCCCAGCCATTTTCACATTTCGCAATCCTGTTCGCTCCCGGCCGTTTTACTGGATTTTGACTGATTTTGCAAGGCCCACAGAATATTGTGTTCTATTGCTATAAAAGCAAAAGAAAGATTAAAGTCTCTTCTTTCATCAGGAAAAAAAAAGTATGTTTCTATCGTTTTCCGTTTTGCAGCAATTAGTATTAGAATATAGCTAAGTTTCATCAGTTTTCACAAATCTATTTAAAATTGTAAGAAAATTGTAAAATTGCTTCTTCTTTTTTTCTAGATGGCCCTGGTTGATCTCCTTTGTTCTGCTGCCACCTGCTGGCCGTTTGTGTAATAACTACCATTTCTTCAACCGTTCTTTCAGCTGAGAGGCTGCATCAAAGCCTTCTGTATGCTCTAGCATAAAAAAAAACAAAAATAACAACAAAAAACGTATAAATACGTCTTTGGGACACTTGGAACATAAAAAAACGTATTTAGACGTTATTGGGAGTTTAAGGTTGCTTATTTTGTCGCATGAAAAATGTTTTTCTTTCATTAGCTAATAAAAATGTAATTTCTTTAGATACATGTTAAATATTGCAATAATATCGATATCACTATGTTCAGCAAGGTATATCGCATATCGCCTGTTTTTCCAATATCATGCAGTCCTGATGCATGTCACGATACAAACGTTATGGATACGATGTACCGCGATACGTGTTTCCCGATACATGGCGATACGTCAGGTGATACGTATCTCGCGATATTTTACACTACTTTACATACATTTTTTATGAAAACCCAAATTACATTTTTATTATGCTGGATGGCAAAAAAATATTTTCAGTACTTCCAGTTTACTGCCGGTACCACGCTTGCGTGAAATGTGTGTGCGCTGCACATCACAGAGCAACTTTCAGAGTCATGCTGGGAAACTTTATGAATGAATGTGCAATATTGATTGATATGTGCACTGTAAAGAGGCCCACAATGATAATATTGCGATATCATTTTCTTCAGCACACCCCTGATAGTTATACTATTGTTTACCTTTACGCTCGTAGTCGATTAAGTTTTCACTCCCTCTGAATCGAAATCTATGTGTTTTTAGTTGCTGTCTCCGCCCACCCAGGCCACTCCCCCCTAAAGGATAGTGCCTGTCATCAACAAAATACTCAGTCAAAAGCTCAGCAAAATGAATCTGTGGGATTCCATGCATGTAATATTGTCGAGATGAAGGAGCGATGTCATCATCCCCTTTTCCGGGCGTTATTAAAAACGGTGTTAACATTTGTTATTTTGCAATTACCATAATCTCAAGGCTGCAAAGTGCCGTTATTTCATTTTGAAAGCGCTATTAGCAGTTCCACTATATAAAATGTGTTTTCATGATCTGCATCTGCCAGATTGGCACATTTGAAGCAAACAAAAATGAGCCATAGTGAATTTATTTTTTTCCCCACTTGGGGAGTATAAATGTGTTAGATTTAAATTTGGTCCGCTATATCGTATGTAACAAGATTGTGTGTGTCTCTCAGAATAACGCTGTGATGATATTTTGCCTTTTTGTGTCCCATGACATACTGAGTGCCAGATTTCTCTCATTCCTTCTTTGCTATTAGTGTGTGTGCGCGTGTGTGGACTGTGTTAAGGTGCGACCACCACACAGTCTGCCTGCCATCCTCGCTTCCCTCGGGCATCAGTGTTTTCCTCACGGCTTCACTCGGCTTTATCAGCGGCAATCCTAATTGTTTTGTATGTGCGATGCGCTTGAAACAAACATGGAAACAAACATTCACGGGCAGACTTGAGTGCACTGTTATTCTCCTCTCCGATGGGCGCTCTCATGCCTTTCTGCCTCACATGGTCTCATTTTTTGTTTATCCGAAGGCCTGAAGCTCTAAACTGATCAATATAATCCCCGACCGCCACATCTATATGGCATGGCAGGTTAAAAGCCAATATATTACCTCCGTCTCTTGAGTTACACTGTATGTTTGACACCATTTTAATTAGGGCTGGGTTCAAAATATCGATGTATCGATATCCCATCGATACGCCTTTTCATATCCCAATATCGATACATAAATCCATGTATAGCTATAGCGATATCCCCCCCCGGAAGCCAGCTGGGATAGGCTCCAGCACCCCCGCGACCCTTGTGAGGAAAAGCGGTTAGAAAAAGGATGGATGAATGGATGGATGTCACAACAATGTGAATGTCGTGAGGGTCAGGTTTTTTTTTTTTTTTGTCACTTTATTTACACAGCATGTACTGTGGTTGTAATTGATTTAAATTATCATTTGGTTTTATAAGGCCATGTTAAATAAAACAGATTATTAGTGTACCTGCAATGGATTCAATTCTTAATGTAAATATTCATATTTTTACTAATGCATTAAATTAGAGTAAGAAGTTTCTACTATTTGCAGCATTGGTCATTTTGACTGTCTAAAATATGTGCTACATGAATTCCTCAACTGAATCGAAAATTGTTGTGAATCGTGAATTGAATCGAATCGATTCTGGAAATATGAATCGATACCCAGCCCTAATTTTAAATGGGGAATGTACCTGTATTGCACAAGCAAAATAAACATGCACAAAATCATCAAAGCAACTTCTGATCCCTGCTGCATGTGGTGCCGTCTAAAAATTGTATTTCACTTTGTACTTTTTTTGCATTTCAACATATTGAGTCTTTTTATAAAAATAATTAAAAAAAACATATTGGACAATTCACAGTGAAATTGTGTTGATTTTTTTTTCCAGGTTCATACTGCGCCCCTTAACAGGTCTTGTGTTTTGTTGATTTTTTTCCATCTTAAAAAAAACTCAGGGCGCTGAAAGACGAGGCTTCCCGTTCTGTCTCCTTCTGTTTTCTTCATTGTTGTTTTTGTTTTTTTGGGGATGGGTTGGTGACTGGGGGATTGCCCTTTTTAACTCATTCACTGCCTTTGACAAGTATACTTGTCAATTGTATTTTTTAGAGCGGTGCTAAATGGGGGCGAATCTGAGCATGCTCCACTGTAAATATCAAACTTGGAAACAACTTTACTGATGCCCAACCACCGGTAGATGACATCATTGCCCCATTTTATAGGAAATAAACACAGTTTCAGAGTCCATGGGAGAAATGGCTGTATTTTGGCAAACCTACATTTTTCTGCTGTCAATTATAAAAGAACGGGACGGGACAAAAAGTAGGGAGTCTATTCTGTTATTTGGTAGATTCGGTTTATATATAATTATTGAATGTAATATCACGTGAGTATTGGAAATGTAAAAATTTTCTATAATGACTGGCAGTGAATGAGTTTTTAAGGATCATTCATAAAGTAATGTGAATTTGAATATGACCTGAATCTCATCCTATTTCCTCTCAGGTCTGGATGACTGTCTCCAGCAATACGTGAAAAGTTTTGAGCGGGAGCAAATGGGCGGCGAGCAGCTGCTGCACATCACCCATCAGGAGTTGGAGGAGTTGGGGGTTACGAGGATAGGACACCAGGAGCTCATTCTAGAAGCAGTTGATCTCCTCTGTGCCCTGGTCAGTCACTCTCTTCACGTTAATCCTTATCTGTGTCTCTATGAGGAGCGTTACAATTTTTTTTGTAGAAATTAAAGATTACCAACACCCGGTCATGACAAGCGCAGTCTATTGTTATGTATAGTATGTGGAGCACTTTCTTAACTCTTTTACTGCCACAAGCTATCAAAGAAAAACTTTGATATGACAGAGGCTTTGATCATTGATGAAAAGAGATGCAATGCTTCCATCTGCTGGCCATAGTTTAGAGTGTTTTAGATTCCACAACCCATTGACCAGGCAGCGCTGCACTTAGACGTTGCACTGAGAAAAAAAAATAAAATAAAAAATTGTTGACGTTATTTAACGTTTATGGCAACATACGTTGTGATTTTACTGATCGTTATTAAACGTTTTTGGCAGTCAAAGAGTTAAAGGGGAAGTCAACCCCCCATTAATGATGGAAAAAGTTTTTAAAATGATTTAGCCTGGCCTCATTTTTTTCCATCACACATTTTGTATATTTACAGTATCATATACCATATATTTTTCATCCAAACACCCACATATAGAATATGTTTTTTTTTCTTCTTCTTTTTGAATATCGGCTATGTAATGGTTAAGGCATTTTCGGCCTGCTTTGTATGTCTTGACAGCCAGCCTGTGTAGTGGCCCTGCTCCGGATTAGAGAATTAGGGGGAATTAGGTGCTACCCTCCAAGAGAGAGAACGAGGAAGAGAGGACAAGGAGGTGTGAGCGCGGAAGTGAAATAGAGAGAGAATGCGGGGAAAAAAAAAATATGCATGATGCACCTTATCTCTCAGGCACACACTGCCGGATTAGCTGAGGTTGTTTGCATGCGCGTGCGCGCACGTTGACATGCTTTTGGCTGTTAATCAGCTTCTCTTTCCGTTCAAATTTCGCAAAATGGGAAAAAAGTGGAACACAGTGACAGTCGTCAAAGGTCCTGGGACCGGACATACCTAATTCATCATCATCATCACATTAACTCATTTGCTCCCAATAACGTGTAAATACGTTTTTTTTTTTTTAATGTTCTAAGTGTCCCAAAGACGTATTTATACGTTTGTTTGTTTGTTTTGTTTGTCTTGTTTTTATGCTAGAGCATACAGAAGGCTTTGATGCAGCCTCTCAACTGCAAAGAACGGTTGCAGAAATGGTAGTTATTACACAAACGGCCAGCAGGTGGCAGCAGAGCAAAGGAGATCAACGAGGGCCATCTAGAAAAAAAGCTCAATTACAATTTTGAATAGATTTGTGAAAACTGATGAAACTTAGCTCTCTTCTAATGCTAATTGCTGCAAAACGGAAACAGATAGAAACATACTTTTTTTCCCTGATGAAAGAAGAGACTTTAATCTTTCTTTTGATAGGTTCCACGCTTTTATAGCAATTGAACACAACATTCTGTGGGCTTTGCAAAATCAGTCAAAATCCAGTAAAACAGTGATTAAAAAATGTAATCGTTTGACAGCTCTACCATGGTGAATATGTTCCTATTTTACTGAAGTATTTTTTTGTATGTTCAATGAATACTTTCCAAATGATTAAATGTTTGTTTTGCCATACAGTGTGCAGTCCGTTGGGTCGGAGATAAACTTGCATCTTGATAAATATTTTAATCATGTGTGTGGGTGTATGTTTCTGACCTCTCCATTAAGAAATGTAATGAAATGTCATGAATTTGCATTTAGAATGCACTTGCTTATGGAAGCCTCCAAGCTGGTCCTGTTCATTGTCTTTGCAGTGTCCTTCAAGTGATTGCTCCGAGCGACACTTCCTTTCTGTTTATCAGTCCACATTATTTTTCACTGTTTTTTTTTTTTTTTGTATTTAAATTGAAGGCACCTCTTTTTCCATAAACTTGTGATTCAGCAGCCCTCAAAGCCCCGCATTGTTCATAGAAAATAATGAATTGCCGCAGTTCCCTTTTTCCAAATGAATCTGCATACAATAGTTTACTATCCGGAGCATGGTGGCGCATATTGTCCGCCTTTGATTTGAATCTTGGGTTTGGATCTCGACCTTGTGTGGAGTTTGCATGTGCTCTCCGTCCTTGTGTGGGTTTTCTCCATGTACGCCTGCTTCCTCCCACATCAAGACACTAATCATTGCCTGTAGGTACGAATGTGCATGTGAATGTGGTGCGACCAACTATCATCTGGTGCGGCCTTTTCTACAAAGCCTTCCATGATGTCCTAAATTGTAGATCGTCATTGACCCAATACACATTTATTAAAAAAAAATTATTTAAGGAAATGAGGATCCTATAGCTCAAAGATTTGACGTGATGGAGAAAAACAGTGATGAGTTTAAACATTAATGAGTTAAAAATATCTGTCAGCCCTATAACTCAGGAAAACTTGTACTCACGAAACGATTAGGGCGATATCGTGATATCGTGATATTAAAGCTGCCACAATATCGTCGTCGTCATGTTCACAATATTTAAATGGAACACATCTGTTAAAACAAAAAAAAAAAGTCAGGTTGATTTCCATTTATGCAATTCCAGCACCCTCTAGTGGCTAGTTTATTAGTGCAATTTAATTTTCATTAGGGATGTTTTGGCCTTCTATGTTTAAAATCTATGTTAATGGTCAGATGAAGGGGAACCTCATTTGCTTTTGAAGCGATCAATGTGTGCTTGCATGAGCAACTAAGTGCCTCAATATTGTTATTAGAGATTGCAGGTAGTTTATATGCATTGCTGTTATGTACAAAAGCACAATGTTGTGCTTTTTTTTTTGAGTATGAGCTCTTTTTCTTCTTACAATATTGTGATGTTTTTTAAATATCACCAACCCCCCCACAATATTCTGATAATTATCGTATCGTGATGTTCATATCGTGATAATATCGTATCGTGATATTTGGATAGCGTTACATCCCTACTCATGGGTGATTTATTAAAATGTCATTGATTAAAATGTTTTTTTTCTCCGCCCATTTTGTTTCTTACCTGCTCAGCTGTTTGGAATATTTTAGCATCCTTTGGTTGATTATCTATTTTTTATTTTATTTTTTTTAGTATATATTAGCTCATGCCTATTATTCAATTGGAAATGGGCAAATGAAACAACAGGCTATGTCTAACTTGTGATACAGTATTTATGGTTGGGAAATGTTCATGTACAGCACTGACAGTTTGATGTTTCAGGGAGAGAAAAAAAGTCACGTGGCCTGATTTTTATATCGCAAAAGATGTTTGATTGTGATTCCGGTAAATTCACCATACAAGAGGTTTTACCCCTCACTGCTGCTATGGCAACCGGATCGACTGAAGGTATTAGGGGGCTGCTCTAATGGCATCGCCCTTGTACTGTATTGATTGACACACACGGGCACATATGCAAGCTCAAATTATTATTATTATTATTTTTGTACACACAAAGATGCAAACACACGCACGCACGCACGCACGCACGCGCACTCACAAGTCCGCACACAATAAGCCGTGATCAGGTGATAACGTCTCCTCTTCATTTGTGCATTGCGTTCCTAGGGGGGTAAGGGGGGGGGACACAAGTACATGTGCAAACACACGTTTCAAGTTGACACGTGCGTCGCATACAGAACGACAGATCATAAAGAACATACTGTTAACATACGCATGACCCAGTTCCAGTTGCTCGTCGCTCTCTGCTCATCTCGTTTTCTGCCTCTTTAGCTTCTCTAATTTGCTCTCTCACTCCACTTGCTGCCACTGTACTCTCCTTTGTAGTCACTGTGGTCGTGACTGTACTAAATACATCAAGTGGCAGAGGGGGAACAGAGTCGAGATCCGCGTACGTGTGCGTGTGCAGTCGTCGCGTCAGCAGGAATCAGCCTCTTTCCGCCAAGAAATTTCCAGAGGTGCCTTGGTTGGCTGTGCACAATGTGGCTCAGTGGGTCTGAGTGTTTTTTCTTTCTTTTTTCTTTTTTTTTAACAAGGGTTACAGGGTTGTGTCGGAATAGGCTGTGTAAACCCTAAAGTCCGGAGATGCTTTTATACTTCTATTACACCACTATTTTCCACCCTTCTAAAGGAATACTTGAAAAATCTCAACTTTAGCTGGAAAAGTGCAGGGTGCAATTTTAACCCATGTATTTATTCCGGTTGAATACATTCAGATCATGGTACAAAAAACAAAACAAAAGAACATGTAACATGTTCACGCAGCTGAAAGTGACTGAACTGGACAATCACCAAAATAAATAAATAAATTAATAAATAAATGAATATTTAAAAAAAAAAAATCTGTACATCAGGTGAATGACCTCAGCTAAATATTTCGAGGCACCATCTCTCTTTTTTTTTTTTTTTTTTTTTACCGCAAACAACAGAGTACAGTAGATTTGTCCTGACTGTATAAGACCTGTTGCACACTAACAACATAGTGCAGTTGTCAAGGTAGAAGTGGATTGTCCTGGCTGCTGTATGTTAGTATAATAAACCTTAATAGAAAGAAAGAAACTGGGTGAGAAATAAAAGGAGCGCATGTGGATGCTTCAGATTCATTGACTGTACTCACCGTGCATCTCTGTCTCATCCGCAGATATATTATGACAAATTATAAATATAGCTAGATATTTATTGTAAAACAATATACACACATAACTATTGGTGCAGCTTGCCAATGTTCTGTGGGTGAATCTGACTTACTGTATACTAAAATAAATGACACTTTACTGTACTGTAATTTATTTAATTCAATCTCCGGTGTAATAACCTTATTTATTGATTGATTGAATTTTTATTTTTTATTTTATTTTTCTTCTTCTTATTATTATTATTCTTATTAATTCAATCTCTGGTGTAATAACCTAATTCATTGATTGATTGCATTTTTATTTTTCATTTTATTATTATTATTATTATTATCATTATTATTATTATTATTATTATTATTATTATTATTATCAATTCAATCTCTGGTGTAATAACCTTATTTATTGATTGATTGCATTTTTATTTTGCATGTTATTATTATTATTATTATTATTATTATTATTATTATTTTATTATTATTATTATTATTATTATTATTATTATTATTATTATTATTATTATTATTATTAATTCAATCTCTGGTGTAATAACCTTATTTATTGATTGATTGAATTTTTATTTTTCATTTTATTATTATTATTATTATTATTATTATTTTTATTATTATTATTAATTCAATCTCTGGTGTAATAACCTTATTTATTGATTGATTGAATTTTTATTTTTCATTTTATTATTATTATTATTATTATTATTATTATTATTATTATTATTATTATTATTATTATTATTATTATTAATTCAATCTCTGGTGTAATAACCTTATTGATTGATTGATTGAATTATTTTCTATTTTATTATCTGTTCTCATTTCTGCTGGACATGTAAATTTCCCAGAGGGAGCCATCCCAAAGGGATCAATAAAGTCAAGTCTAAGTCTAAGTCCAAGTCTAAGTCTAATTCTAAAAGTAGATTTTCTTCGTGAAAGCTCACATGATTCGACATGGAATTTTTGATTACATCTGCAATGTTATGACGCCTTTCAGCCGTGATTCTAATTTTGAGTCCCAGCAAAAAAGTAGTGGCTGACATTTGTAAACGAGTTGCCGTCTTCTTGCCTGTAGTTCATTTCGTCGCTCGGTGTGTCGTGGGCTTTCGGGTCGGTTACACGCTGACGTCAAATATCTAACTCTACCCGGCAGTTTAAAAAAAAATGAATGAATCCTGTTTTCTTCCAGAACTACGGCCTAGAGACGGAAAACCTCCGGACTCTGTCGCACAAACTGAACGCGTCAGCCAAGAACCTCCAGAACTTCATCCTGGGCAGGCGAAGGGGAGGACACTATGATGGACGAGCCTCCCGGAGGCTACCCAATGATTTCCTCACCTCAGTAGTGGATTTGATCGGTGCGGCAAAAAATCTACTAGCCTGGCTCGACAGGTATGATGAACTACACACACAATTAAGTTTGACCGCCATTTGATTTCCCCCCCCCCCCCCCCCCTGTAATGAAACAATGAAATTTGACTAAATAACGTACATAAATGTACAGTAAACACACGTAAGCTACAACTTAACATGGCAATAAGCTGCCATTTACATGATCTAATTTGTCAACTAATTGCAAAAATAATCAAGGACAAATGAGCTCGGTAACTGATCACAAAAACGTCAGTATAGTCAGTATACAGTGTTAGCTAGCATTGCCTATTCTTTTAGGTGGATCGAAAACATTTCCGTTCTCATAATCACATTTCAAGGAAAAATATATATTGGTCAAAAAATGCTGCTGCAGAATGATGCCCTTGCACACTGGAAAGTTGAGGGAACACAGAACGTGACGAAACACGTATTCTGGTTCTGATTCTTAACTCATTTGCTCCCAATAACGTATAAATATGTTTTTTTTTTAAATGTTCTAAGTGTCCCAAAGACGTATGTATAAGTTTTTTTGTTGTTGTTTTTATTTTTATGCTAGAGCATACAGAAGGCTTTGATGCAGCCTCTCATCTGCAAAGAACGGTTGCAGAAATGGTAGTTATGACACAAACGGCCAGCAGGTGGCAGCAGAGCAAATGAGATCAACCAGGGCCATGTAGAAAAAAAGCTCAATTACGTACGATTTTAAATAGATTTGTGAAAACTGATGAAACTTAGCTCTCTTCTAATGCTAATTGCTGCAAAATGGAAACAGATAGAAACATACTTTTTTTATCCTGATGAAAGAAGAGACTTTAATCTTTCTTTTGGTAGGTTCCATGCTTTTATAGCAATAGAACACAATATTCTGTGGGCCTTGCAAAATCAGTCAAAATCCAGTAAAACAGCCGGGAGCGAACGGGATTGCGAAATGTGAAAATGGCGGCGAGTGAATGAGTTAAGCAAACGTTGTTTGTGCTTATTGTTTGCTACTGAGCATTGAGGAGAGCAACAAAAACGTGTTTAACTTTTCTTCCCGGCTGTACTGCAATTCAGCATTGAAAATCACACTGTTTTTTTCTTTGTCCTTCATTTCAGGTCTCCGTTCGCCAGTGTGACAGAGTATTCATTACTGAAGAACAATATTGTGCAGCTCTGCCTAGAATTAACTACCATTGTTCAGCAGGTGCCTCCCCCACCCTCCGACATACGCACACATGCTCAGGGTCAAGCGAGTGTTGGTGGGCGTGTTGCATGTGATCTACTAGAAGAATCTAGAAGAATCATCTTCATTCGTGATGTACTCACACATACATAAAAATAGATCCATCACAGTCTTTGGGATATTAGTTCCTTGCTTTAGGATGTCACAGTCGCGTGTCCAGCCCACTTGGTGTGGGACCCCTCTAGCAGTACTGTACGCAAAGAATGAGTAAATTCACAATTACTGTAAGTCAGTCACAAGAAGGAGTCATGCCATCTCGCCTTATGACAAAGCTGTTTTAATTAATAATCATTTTATTTATGGTATTTAAAAATGCCTTTCATTTCACCTGTGCTAGTTTGTGCCTGCTTTACAGATATGGTATTTAAAGGTGCACAATCAGCAATTGTAATCCACCTCAGGTTTGACAACTCATATTGTGCAAAGAAATATCCTTCACGAAATAAATTGTGTGTAAATTTTGCGTATTCGGCAGATGTTGTCATGTGCAGCTTTTTAGCGCATTTGAATTTTGGGAGTTTCCGCTCAGTTTGTTTCAGCTCTCAAAAATGTCCGCACGAAACTCAACAGTTCATCTAGCTCAGGTCTAAAGTAGATCCCATTATTGTACATTTGAATTAGAGCTGGGTATTGATTCTAATTACCTCAATTGATTCGATTTAGATTCACAAGATATTTTTTTTCCCCCGATTCGATTCACTGCACTTCAATCTGATATTGATTAATTATAGAACATAAGTCTGTAAAAAAAAAAACAAAAAAAAAAACAAGGACTTGATTAAAACTCCACAAACATTGGCATCAGCAACGATGAGATGAAAATATTCTTAGTATTCGAACTCATTTAATTGTAAATACAAATGAAAAAGATTCTTAACTCATTCAGTGCCATTGACGACTATTCACGTCAAAGATCAATTTTTAACTCGGCTGGCAATTAGAATATTGTGATAAAGTCCATTATTTTCTATAATGCAATTAAAAAAACTAAAATGTCATACATTCTGGATTCATTACAAATCAACTGAAATATTGCAAGCCTTTTATTATTTTAATATTGCTGATTATGGCTTACAGTTTAACTCATTCACTGCCAGCCCAGTTAAAAATTTATCTTTGACGTGAATAGTCGTCAATGGCACTGAATGAGTTAATTGTCTTAAATTACGATATGCCAGGTCTTTCATAAATGTAAGAAACTACTTCTAAATTCACGTTAACAGTAAATGTCAAGAAAACAGTAAAATGCAAAAAAAAAAAGAAGAAAAAAAAAAGAGATATTAAAATAATTGATTTGTGGTTTCATGAATCGATATCAGACTCGAAAAGGAATTCAATTCAATATTGATTCTTCGATTTTTTTTCAAACCCCGCCCCATTTTGAACAGGAGTGGAACATCTGCCCACTGCCGACTGCCGAGGGCTGTTTTGCAGCTGATCGCACCGACGTGCTTGATCGCAGCTGCTCCCGGCATGTCCATTGACTCGCTGTCGACCACAATCCTCAGCTTCACTTCCACGCTATACCTTCATGGAGAATGGACAAGTCGTTTCTCATTCTCTCATTTCCTGTCCTCCCTCTGCTCCCGATCGCGTCGTCATGCAGATTCTCCTACGTTTACGCTTGCCTCTTTCTTTCGAAGAGTGATCGCCACTGGAGCAATCTTCTTGAGTGTTACTTCCTCGATTGGGCCTCTTCCATGCACTGTCTTTACTTTAAGATCCAGTTTCAAGTCAGTGCCCACAGTTAGTCCTGGAGCCTTGCTGATAACACCCATCCAGCCTCACAAGAGGCAGAGCATATGAAACCCCACTGGTGCCACAATTGGTCCAAATGGACTCGTGGCTGCCAGGGTGCAGCAAGACACACAATGGGGGTAAAACAGCCTGGACTAATGGATCGAGCAGATGTATTCATTGCCACCGTGTGCGTCGGGTAGGCTTGGTTGGCTGCTTTCCAGGAAGTAGACTAACAATCAGTTAATCGTTAACTGTCAGGTTCACACAGCAGTGTTTATCTTTTTTTTTTTAATTAAAAGCGCAGTCTGCCGGTTTGACTCTGGAAAAGGCACTTTTTAAATACAGGATTTAAACAAACAAACTACTTCTCAATTTACAGATCAGGGCTTGTCTTCATTTCTGGTGGTGATTTTGTCCTTGCTGTCAAATTGCGGCGGGAGTGACGTCACGCAGCCGGCAAATTCGCCCGGCCCCGTTTGCGACACGCCCCCTCCCGCTCTGTGATTGGCTGAAGGGGTGTAAACACTGTCTTTCCACAGAAACGTCCCGCTGTTTACAAAACAAACACGAAATGGCAAAATACAGGCTGGGGCGGGGTGGGGGTTTTGTAAAAAAAATCACCACCAGACATTAAAGAGAAGCCCAGATCAGTAAATTGAGAAGTAGTTTGTTTGTTTCAAAAGTGCCTTTTCCAGAGTCAAACCGGCAGACTGCGCCTTTAAAAAGTAAGTAAACTGCTCCCTGCCTATTATTGAGCAATATCGCATAATCTCGGCGCATTGCTCACAAATGGAAATGCTGATTTCTAGTGAAATGGTTTATCCCTTCCAATTGCACTGTAACATTCTGTAGAGTACATTTCACTCTATTTAGAGCGGCACCAAATAGACTTCGTTTTAGAGTAACATTTACACTAGAAAGAAGAAAGAAAGAAAATATATGAAATAAATAAAAGTCACTAAAGGGTTGAGGAACGAACTCATGACCTTCAACTTGGGAGACTGCCACACTGAGCCACGCAGTTCCTGCTGTGTGTTCGTATATCGCTTGTGTCAGCTGGAAACTTCGTATAACTCCAGGAGAGCAAAAAAAATGTGTTTGCTCTCCTCTTGGATATAAGCAAACAGTAGGATTATTATTATTATTATTATTATTATTATTATTATTATTATTATTATTATTATTATTATTAATTGATTTTTTTTACAGAAGGATAGTCTCAGAGCAGAAGTTTTCATCAATGTTTTTTTTTTTTCCTCTTTTCATAGGACTGCACTGTATATGAGACAGAGAATAAGATTCTTCATGTGGTAAGTTTCTTCTCCATATATATGGAAGTCTGATATTAATTTGAGGTTTGATCCCTTTAAACAAAATAAAGATTTATTTTTTTTTGGTCCACATTTGCATTTATGCTTAAATATAGCGTGATGTACTTGTAAATGCGAACAATGTAGGAACTCATCAATCACAATATTACTTACACAGTACTTGGACACTCCGAGATCAAGCTCATGTCTTCCTCTTTCATATAGCTTCAAGAAGTTAGCCATAATATTAAAACCACTTCCAACCACAAAAAATGACTCCATCCATTTCATTTTTTGACAGCTACAAGGAAGTGAAAGCTAAAAATCACCTGACTCTGGATTGGTTGCCAGTTAATAGCAGGGCGCTCATAGAGACCGTTCACACTCATATTCACACCGATATGGTCACTGAGAGAGAAGCAATCTTACACTGGCCACACGTCTAGTTACACTATCTGCGTCATCATATTGCTGAATGAATAATGCTGTAGATTTTACAAAATGTATTCTCTTTTTGAAGGCAGCTTTTTTCTTTTTTATATTCTCGTATATTGGACATTTTTACACTGTGCTGATGTGCTTTACCTAATGTTTTGATTGAGGGCGTGTGTGTGTGTGTAGGTGTGTGCGTGCGCATGATGAACAGCCCTGTTTCAAGAGGTACAGTAAATGGCATGGTTCCGATCAAAAATCATGGGGAGGGAATACTCAACTCAACTTAACTCAACTCAACTTTATTTATAAAGCGCTTTAAGAACAGGCAATGGATTCTAAATTTCACGGGCAGCCAGCGAAGTGAGGCCAGAATTAGGGGTTATGTGTTCCCTCTTACGGGCACCAGTAAGGAGACGAGCAGCAGCAGCATTTTGGACAAGCTGGAGACGCTGCAGGGAGGACTGGCTGATCGCAAAATAAAGTGTATTACAGTAATCCAGCCGAGATGTAACAAAGGCATGGATTACCATTTCTAAGTGTCCATTTTTAATTTGTCAACTAATTGCAAAGGTAATCAAGGACAAATTAGCTCGGTAATCACAAAAACGTCAGCATAGTCAGTATACAGTGTTAGCTAGCATTGCCGATTCTTTTAACTCATTCACTGCCTTTGACAAGTATACTTGTCAATTGTATTTTTTAGAGCGGTGCTAAATGGGGGCGAATCTGATTATGCTCCACTGTAAATATCAAACTTGGAAACAACTTTACTGATGCCCAACCACCGGTAGATGACATCATTGCCCCATTTTATAGGAAATAAACACAGTTTCAGAGTCCATGGGAGAAATGGCTGTATTTTGGCAAACCTACATTTTTTTGCTGTCAATTATAAAAGAACGGGACGGGACAAAAAGTAGGGAGTCTATTCTGTTATTTGGTAGATTCGGTTTATATATAATTATTGAATGGAATACCACGTGAGTATTGGAAATGTAAACATTTTCTATAATGACTGGCAGTGAATGAGTTTTAAGTGGATCAGTGTACTCTCTAATACATTTCCGTTCTGATAATCACATTTCAAGGAAAAATATATATTTGTCTAAAATTGCTGCTGCAAGAATGATGTCCTTGCACACTGGAAAGTTGAGGGAACACAGGACTTGACGAAACACGTATTCTGGTTCTGATTCTTAACTCATTTGCTCCCAATAACGTATAAATATGTTTGTTTTTTTAATGTTCTAAGTGTCCCAAAGACGTATGTATACGTTTTTTTGTTGTTGTTGTTTTTTATGCTAGAGCATACAGAAGGCTTTGATGCAGCCTCTCAACTGCAAAGAACGGTTGCAGAAATGGTAGTTATTACACAAACGGCCAGCAGGTGGCAGCAGAGCAAAGGAGATCAACCAGGTCCATGTAGAAAAAAAAGCTAAATTTTGAATAGATTTGTGAAAACTGATGACACTTAGCTCTCTTCTAATGCTAATTGCTGCAAAACGGAAACAGAAACATACTTTTTTTCCTGATGAAAGAAGAGACTTACCATTTTTAAGTGCTGCTGAGATAGATTTTTTTTTTTTTTACCTTGGCTAGCTGTCTAAGATGAACCTCACATCAGAACTAGCATCTAAAATAGTCTTTTGGTAGTGCTCGTACAAATATATGACACGACATTCATCCAATACTGACAATTTAATGCAACACCAGAAATTCCAATAAGTCGATCACTAATTGTCTCAGTCAAGTTTCTGTTCTCTCCTCTTAACAGCCTTTTATAGGATTTCCATCACCTGACCTTGAATGGCATCAGAAAGTGTCCTTGATCCATTTGTCAGCCCACATCAGACACTTGCTGCTCACTCTGCTCAACACACAAACACACAAGCAAAGAAAGTCCACAAGCTCGCACAGATTTCAAAGTGCATCTTTTGCAACCAAAAAGCACGTATACACACACACACACACACACTCGCTCGCTCGTATGCACGGGTGTCAGACTAAAGGCTACATTTGACTCTCGGTTACGTGTGGGAGGTTCGTGTGTGAAATTGGGAGACAGCATGAAAGAAGAAAGAGGAGGAGGTGTTTTTAGTCGCTGCTCGCTTGCTGATCCCTTTTACTAGAAATGAAATAAAGCGGAGGTGAAGTGACACAACCCACTAAGCTGATCGCATGACATAAACCTGCATGGAAACAAACCTCACAAGGGACGCCAATGCATGGGATAAAATACTGCTCACGTGCAGGTTTGAACTAGTTTGGGAGTGGATTGTGAACAAACGGTCTCAAAAAAATTAATTTATGCAAAATGTTGGCAGCTTCATAAAATGAGCCCAAAAATTTCAAAGTACACTCAAGTTATCTCTTTCTATTAAAGACTTGAATAGTGGCAGGGAAGAAAAGGCATCCATTATTTCTATTTCTATTCCACAAACTTTTATCAAATCTGTCTTTATTTAAATCTTTACATAAGTGAAATACTAAGTTGATCTCTGCAATTGGTTGGCAACCAGTTCAGGGTCTCCATAACTTGTTTTTCCACATTTTTTTTTCACTCACTCATTCACACATGTAAGCTTCTGAAGCCAGCTGGGATAGGCTCCAGCAACAGAAATTGTGTTTCGTCCTAAAAATTGTACAAATAATTTATTTGTGCTTTTGCATATTTAGAAAAATGCTACAGTATATAAACCAATTTATTTGTAATATGGCAGTAGGGTTATTATAGTTTTGGAATTTTTTCATTTTATTTTGTTTTGAATTTTGCTTTTTTAAATTTAGTTAGTTTTAATTAGTTTTCAGAGTGGTTCTGTTAGTTTTACTTCTTTAATAAATGCTTAGTTTTAGTTCAGGTAGTTTCAGTATTAGTTTTAGTTTTTTTGTTTGTTTGTTTTTTTAACTACTTGTGTGCAATATTTAAAAAACACCATGGGCGCAACGTCATTCCGGTTTATATCAAAATAAATCTACTAAAAATCACATTTAAAATCATCCCCAAAGGCTCATGCATTAAAATAATTACCAAAGACTAAAACGAAGGACATTTTTTCAGTTTTATTTTTGTTAGTTTTGTAAACATAAAATGTAGTTTCAGTTTTCGCTTTTATTTTATTTCGTTAACGAAATTGTTTTGAATTTTAGTATTTTCGTTAGTTTTAGTTAACTAAAATAACCTTTAATAGCACCTGTGTGTTTTTTGACACCCTCCCTTCTTACTTTAACCAGCTCCAAACATTGTTGTTTTTATTTTATTTGAACTGAGTCAAATGCCATTTTTAGCATATGTCGCAGGCCACTAAAAAAATGGACGGCGGGCCGCAAATGGCCCCTGGGCCGTACTTTGGACACCGCTGCTCTGTTTTTTTTTTTATTATTATTTTTATTTAATTTTTTTACTTTCTAACATTTTGAGGTTCTTTTGTTTAAAACCAATAATCAAATTATCAATGGGAAGTGTGTGATCTACAAATGGCGACAAATGCAGACTGTAATACAGTATGCGAAAGTCAGCTTTTCCAGCATGTGCTCCAGTCTTCTGCTCTGGTCAGCCCGAGTGTAGTGGGACTTGCACGTTTGTCAGCTTCTGCTCAATAATGCAAAACTCCCCGCTACTTTGCTCTGCCCGAGACTACAGCCCGCAGCAATCAGATGGACAGGGATATTGTGTGTGTGCGTGTTGGGGTGTGTGTGTGTGTGTGTGTGTGTGTGTGTGTGTGTGTGTGTGTGAGGGAGAGCGTAGTGCAGGAGTGTGCCTGATGGAGCGGGAAGTGTGTATAAGTGTATGTGTTTTTATGTGCATTCATGCATAAGGATGAGCGCTGTTACATAATGCTGTCCTCGTTGTGTGCGTTTCTCCCACTTCGCCTTGATTTCTGCACTGGACTCTCACTTACCTATTGCCCTTTTACCGCTCTCAATCCATTTTTAGTAAGTTGCCGCGGCGAAGCAAATAGACATGCACACACACAGTTAACTCATTTGCTCCCAAAGACGTATTTATACGTTTTTTTTTTGGTTGTTTGTTTGTTTTTTAGCTTTGATGCAGCCTCTGAACTGAAGAGATTGCTTGAAGCAATGGTAGTTATTACAAAACCGGCCCGCAGGTGGCAGCAGAGTATAAGAGATCAACCAGCAGCATGTTGCAAAAAGCTCTTTTCGCCACTGTTTTAAACAGAGTTGCGAATAATGATGAAACTCAACTATATTCTAATGCTAATTGCTGCAAAACGGAAACAGAAGTATACTATTTTTTTTTCCTGGCTCTAATCTTCCTTTTGGTAGATTCCATGTTTTTATAGCAATAGAACACAATAGTCTGTGGGCCGAGGGGTGAAGGGGGTTGCTTCAGTGAAAATGGCTGGGAGTGAATGAGTTAATAGTGGTTGTTGTGTATGTTTGATGCAAGGAGGAAAAAAAGGGAAAGAGGGTGAGGGAGGCGGGCGCAAGCATGAAGCCAGAGCATAATCCGTTTGGCAGCGTACTATGTCTGCCTTTCTGTTTGACTGCTCTTAAATCTCACGCCAGCCAACCACATAAGTGAATTTCTCCGTAATCTGCGCTCTGATTGTCCAGAGGCGTGTCAGATCAAGGCTGGGTGTGTCAGTGGAAGAGAAGTCGCAACCCTACTCTGGCGACTTGCCTTCCTGCGTCTTGTTCCGTGTTAATCCCAGGTCACAACTGTGAGGCCGATGATCAGAGAGGACGACAAGTCGAGCCGTGACATCAGATCTCGCTGCGGCTTGGAACTGGAGGCTATTTATGGCTTTACAAGGATAACATCATCTTCTTACACTTTTCTGTTGTATTTCCAAAGTGAAACTTAAAGTCCCCTCTTTCGGTTTTACCTGTGGTGTCCAAACTACGGACCGGGGGCCATTTGCGGCCCGCCGTCCATTTTTTAGTGGCCCGCGACGTATGCCATTATGAGTGACTGACGCGAGGTTAGGCTGGCAAAGGGAGAGAGTAAGAGAGTAAGTCTGTGTGACTGTACACATGCTGTCATTCCCAAGAAAATAAAAACAATGTGCTGATAACTCAAATCCAGAAGTAACGGCGAAGGTGTCGGTAACGTAACGTCAGAGAAAGATGGACATCGATAATCGGTGATAAAATGATGACAAAATCACGACAGCTACGACAAAAACAAACAAAAAAATCAGAAAACAAAACATTATGAGGAGCGCCAACGCGAGATTGCCCCCCAAAATCAGAACCAGAAACAGATAAAAACGATCAAAAAACGGAAAAAGTCAGATGAGGCTTGTCTCACGAAAATGACCTCGTGAATGACAGAAAAGCAAAAGGCAATGGAGTGCTCACTCAAAGTGGCCTGGATCATCAGCAAGCACCAGAAACTATTCCATAATGCATGATAATTTCGCTAAAAGGAAAATGACATTTGGTTTGACTTTTTTGATGTATGTGAACATTTGAACTCCCAAGGCATTGGATTCGTCTTTAATAAAAGTTGTTATTTTTATTTTACTGGGTAATATTAAGCGACTGGCTGGCAACCAGTTCAGGGTGTACCCGACCTATTTCCTGAAGCCAGCTGGGATAGGCTCCAGCGCCTCCGCGACCCTTATGAGGAATAAGCGGTCACGAAAATGAATGGACGGATGAATATTAAGCAAGAAAAAAAATAAAAATCAGTGCGATACTCAAAGTAAATGTTTTCGTGCCTTCCAGTAACTCCGGATTATTACTGTACACTACACCCAGCACTGAACTCCATAAAAACAGTGAAAAATAAAATAAATAATTAGAAAAGAACAATAAAAAAAAAAAAACGCAAAAAATGTCACCCCCCACACACATGTGGACCTATGACTTCCTAAAAAAAAAAAAAATCAAAAAAAAATCATATAATCACCTCATCAGCAAATTGTGCAGTCGCCTGATAATGATCCTAATCATTGAATCAGGTGTGTTGGAGGAGAGAAACCTCAAAAACATGCAGCATTCCAACCCTCGAGGACCGTTTTTTGACCCCTGTGGTTTAGACTAATGTTTTATTTTATGTCATCAAATTGTCTTAAATGTGATATTATTACATTCGTTTTAACTCATTAAACTTGTATACATGCTAATAAACACTTAAATCTAGTCAATGTGGAGTCATTGAGTCTTTTTTTTTTTAGTTCCAGTGCTTGACAACATACAGTGTGATGTGTTAGATTTATTTTTATTTTATTTTTTTAATGTAAAACATCAGGATAGCAATGATGCAAATCAGAATTAATTTGATTGTGAGTAAGAAAAATTGTCGTTAGGGTACCTCAGGTTGGTTGGTAGAAATGAAAAGTTGCTCAGCATGTTGACGAAAATCTTTCAGGAATGCCTGTGGACAGACAGGAAGTAGTTTGATGAAAGTTGTGATGTGCAACAATCTCTGCTATGATTTTTGTTTTCACGTTTTCCAGCAAGGTCACTATTGTTGCTCTCTTAAGATATAAATCAATCTCAATAACCTCATCCCTCTGTTATTCTATCCCCACTCTCTCTCTCCCACTTCCTCCAGTGTAAGACCTTAGCGGGGATATGTGACCACATCATCTCGCTGTCATCAGACTCTCTGGTTTCTCAGTCAGCCCATCTGGAAGTTGTCCACCTGACAAGCATCATGCCCAGTGAAGGACTGGTAAAGAAAAACACACAAAGTTTTCTATTTTTTTTCCCCAGTGTGTTATTAACTAATTTGCTCCCAAAGACGTATTTATACGTTTTTTTGTTTTTGTTTTTTTTGTTTTTGGCTTTGATGCAGCCTCTGAACTGAAGAGAATGCTTGAAGCAATGGTAGTTATTACAAAACCGGCCAGCAGGTGGCATCAGAGTATAAGAGATCAACCAGCGCCATGTTGCAAAAAGCTCTTTTCCCCACTGTTGTGAATAATGATGAAACTCAAGTATATTCTAATGCTAATTGCTGCAAAACGGAAACAGAAGTATACTATTTTTTTTCCTGGCTCTAATCTTTCTTTTGGTAGATTCCATGTTTTTATAGCAATAGAACACAATAGTCTGTGGGCCGAGGAGTGAAGGGGGTAGCTTCAGTGAAAATGGCTGGGAGTGAACGAGTTAAAATGTCAGCGTTGTAAAATCCCAAAAACGTGTCGCATTTGATCTAGTCTGACAAAACTTCCGAAAACAATTGAGCTGCCTCCACTGCCCTGATATGAACGTTTGTAATTAATAAGCGGTCAAAGTCCAGTCTCGTGAGTCACGTGTTTCCAATGACAAATGAAAAGTCAAAAAAATGACCTTTTTATTTGGATCACTGCAAAGATCCGATTGTAGATGGCAGCATGTAGTCCCAATGAAACACTGATTAGCACTGAAGGAAGCAAATGAAACTACATGCAGGATGTCCTCTGAACTCAGTTTTATCAAAACTGTATCACATCAAATCTAAAATGTACAATGGTTCGCTTTTTTTCCATTTGAAGTCAACGACATGTTCCAAAAAAAAGCTGGTATAGAGGGAATGTTTACATCACATTTCCTTTTAACGACTAGGGATGTCACGATAAGAGCAATATCGTGATATCGTCATGTTCACAGTATTTAAAAGGAACACATCTGTTAAAAGTCAGGTTGATTTCCATTTGTAGTGTTCTAGCACCCTCTAGTGGCTAGTTTATTAGTGCAATTTAATTTTCATTAGGGATGTTTTGGCCTTCTATGATTAAAATCTATGCCAATTGTCAGGTGAAGGGGAAAAAAAATCAATGTGTGCTTGTGTTACCAAATAAGTGTCTCAATATTGTTATTAGAGATTGTAGGTTGTTTATATACATTGCTCAAGAAAATGGATGGATGGACATTCCAGAAGATACTAATCAGTTTCAACATTAAATAATTTGTCTTTGTAATGTACTCAATCGAATATAGGTTGAAAAGGATTTGCACACAATAGCATTTTGTTTTTATTTATGTTTTACACAATATCCCAACTTTATTGGAATTAGGTTTGTGCATCTTGCACTAGCCAGAACATAACTTTTTTTTTTTTTCCGGAAGGACAACACAGCAAAGACAGCTGGTCCACTCTCAGGGAAATATACTTTCTAATGGCTGTAATTTATTACTTTGAAGGCTTGCTGGACGGATATTTATAGTCAAGGCAGTGAAGCAGTCTTTCAAGAAAAATGGTAATGAGTCAGAAGGATTTATATTATTGGCATTGGGACAGAGTCAAACTTTGAGATTTCAATGTTTCTCTTTTTCTGTTCAAGGCAGTCTTAGATAAATGGATGGCAATTTAAAGAAGATCCCAAAATAGGTGACTGGACGAGCGTAACAAATGCAAATTAGACCCAGTTGGGACAAAGTCCAATTTTAGGACCGTATTTTCAGAAGAAATGTACCGTATTTTCCGCACTATGAGGCGCACCTAAAAGCCTTCAATTTTTTCAAAAGCTGACCATGCGCCTTATAATCCGGTGCGCCTTATATATGGATCGATATTGAGCCGCAACAGGTCTCGCTGTCAAGACGCTATCGGTGACCCTGCACGATCGGCAGAAGATCCAGCCATCTTGGCTCGCTAGCTAATACTAATACTTTAGCTCAGAGAAAATAATAAAACAGCTGTTTATTCATTTTGGGAGTGAATGGAGTTGTCAGAAAGCTGGTTTGTAATCTATTAATAAAGTTTGACTGACCTATCTGACTGTTTTGTTGACATTTCCTTTAGCGCAGCACCATCTAATGGATGCATAACGTAACCCCAGCCTCTACTGTAGCGCCTTATATATGGAAAAAGTTTTAAAATGTGTCATTCATTGAAGGTGCGCCTTATAATGAGGTGTGCCTTATATATGGAAAAAGTTTTAAAATGTGTCATTCATTGAAGGTGCGGCTTATAATGCGGTGCGCCTTATAGTGCGGAAAATACGGTACTGAAATGTGGATTGCATTGACTTCTGTCTTGCTTGTCTTTCAGGGGATGTACATCAAATCGACATATGATGGACTTCACGTTATTACCGGGACCACCGAGAATGTAAGCTTGCTTGACACTCAAGCGCATCAGTCGGCCTAATCATATTGTCACTTCATCTAATGTGATTGTTTATCATTTCTCTTGCCCACAACGTCTCCCTTTTGAAGTCTCCAGCAGATCAGTGCAAAAAGATCCACGCAGGCGACGAAGTCATCCAAGTCAACCATCAGACTGTGGTAAGTCGGAGAATGAATCCGCATTCGCGCAACGCAAACGAAAAAGAAAACGATCTGCCGTAGTTTCCGATATGTTCCCCGTGTGAATTCATATTGGGCGTAAAGTTTTTGTTCTCCATTCAGAGGGACAGACACCATGACGCTTCATGCCCTCCTGCTTTGCTAAGTGGGCTAATTAGTTTTGCAAATGGAGACGATTGCCGGGTACATTCCCGAAGACTTTTATTCATGCCGGTTTGATTGCCCGTCATCTCTCTCTGGATGTGTTTCCAATGTCACGAGAAATCCACGATTTCTCAGGATGTGAAATGGGAACTCGTGCTCGTCATCACATTAAATGGAGGCGCAAAATTGGGCGACCATTTTAAACGGAACGGAGCCTTATGAGAGAGCCTGTGATTCATTGCAGCTCTGCTACAAAAGATCTGCTCAAGGATTTAATTGATATTTCTAGAAGGGAGGGATTTTTTTTTTTTTTTAAATGTAAAGTCTGCGCTCGTGTTCTCCTCCGTGATGTTTTTTCCTTTAGCTTGCGGTGCTTTTCTTCTGCTTCTCGTTGACTTGCGAGGGAGCTTCGTACAGTACGACGGCTCCTCCTCACTTGCAGACTGCTCCCTGCCGGGCGCTTAGTTTCAACTGCTCGTTACTCCCTCTGTGAGACCCTCATCTCTCTGATCCCTCACCCCGGGAGGGGGGAGGGGATAAGCGCAGGGAGGCGCAGGTGTGGGGAAGGCCGTGATGAGGCAATCGGGGCTACTGGTGCGAGGCAAAGCCGATGTGGTGTAAGGATGTAAGAGGTAGCAGGAGGTAACGAGGAACTCGAGGGAAGGAAAGTCAAAATGGGAGCAAAGTGATGAGGGGACAGTTATGTGAAGTGCTGTATGTCCTTTTTCATTCAAACTATGAGAAGAAAGGGGAATTTTGAAAATATTGCCACTATTGACTTTGTCGCAATGCTCCTTATGTGTAATAAATTGAATTTTAATGATGAACTTAACTCATTCACTCGCCGCCATTTTCACATTTCGCAATCCCGTTCGCTCCCGACTGTTTTACTGGATTTTGACTGATTTTGCAAGGCCCACAGAATATTGTGTTCAATTGCTATAAAAGCATGGAACCTATCAAAAGAAAGATTAAAGTCTCTTCTTTCATCAGGAAAAAAAAAAAAAGTATGTTTCTATCTGTTTCCGTTTTGCAGCAATTGGCATTAGAAGAGAGCTAAGTTTCATCAGTTTTCACAAATCTATTCAAAATTGTAAGTGATTGAACTTTTTTTCTACATGGCCCTGGTTGATCCCCTTTGCTCTGCTGCCACCTGCTGGCTGTTTGTGTAATAACTACCATTTCTGCAACCGTTCTTTGCAGTTGAGAGGCTGCATCAAAGCCTTCTGTATGCTCTAGCATAAAAAAAAATAAATAAAAAAACATATAAATACGTCTTTGGGAGACTTAGAACATTAAAAAAACGTATTTATACGTTATTGGGAGTAAATGAGTTAATAATTATTCCGTTTCATGATAAGGCTATTTTGTATATAGTAGCCCATACATTTAGGATCTTTGTTGTGTGAAATGTGCTTCAAAACAAGACCTGGTGGTTTTGTTTATGAGGTGAAATGTAGAAGTTGCTCAGATAACAAACGGATTGTTTGAAGAGGCAACATAATTATGTGTTGGTAATAGCATTTGGGAAAATAATGAAGACTCCTGGGATTAGAGAAAAAAAAACAAAAAAAAAACACTCCAGCAGCAGTTTATGTGATGCTGTTATTTTGGCGAGTCTCCTTGTATCCATCTGTTTCTGTGCATATTTGCAAAGTGAACACTTTCTAACTGGGCTGGTTAACACGCTTTGTGTGTTTTGTGAGTGTCTGCGTGGTTGCTGTGTACACGTGCTGTCCACCAGGGGCGTCACTAGGTTTTAGGACAGATGGGGCTCAGCCCAAAGGAGACGTGACGCAAAGTTACTTACCAAGTTATACTGTTATAGTGGTTGTAATATTATTCTTAAAGTGTTTGGTTACTGATATTTTAAGTTTAAATGTCTGTTTAAAGGGGACTTATTGAAAGGGAACTTTTTTTTTGTGGTAAATGTTATTTATGAAAGTCATATACAACAAAGGCTATTTTCCTCCTGTTTTGTATTTAGATTATTTCCAAGGCAAAATACTTATTTTTATGTTTCATTTGAGTTTAAACAAGCCTAACAATTAATTGTTCAAATTCATTTAAGGAGATGAAATAAATAATAATAAAAAAAAAAAAACTTTAGGAAAAGATCGTCTAACATTGTTGATCTTAGACCGCACAAATGTCACTAAAGTGACATGGTGGCTGAAATATGTTCCTCTTTAGGACAAGAACATTTTTTCGTTCTAACGAGAAACTTACTCATGAACCCGAGAAACTTTATTGTTTGAATGAGAAACTTTCTTGCTTGAACGAGAACGATTCCCAGTAAGTAGGATGAGAAAGTGCATGCTAGCATGGGAGACCCTATAGATCCATTTTGTTTATACAAACCAAATACGTTGGGTTATATTTTCACCTGGTACTTTATTATTTTGGAACATTGCTGCTTTCATTACAAGCCGTCGCCATTATTTTGTGTCTGAGAGACATTTTGTTATGTTCTGGGCTTGGATCCCAAAAACGCAGACACAAATAAGATTTTAACGCTTTCATACAGACAGCGAATGGATCTGATTGGCTGTGGCCAGACATGTGGCTAACTATTGGCTGTTGACCAGATAAAAAGATAAAAGATTCCTGACATCACATAGCTTCTGACTTCACATAGCTTCTTACCAGTTGAAACTAGTTGCTGTTACATGCTGATTGCGTCAGACCCCAAACAAAGCACAGACAGTCATGACCCAAACATAACCCCTTGCATGACCTAAACATAACCCTTGACCCAAACAAAACACAGTCATGACACATTTAAAATGTCTTGTAGTCTGTTAAATAAGATACTGTTTGCAGGTAAAGACATTTCTCATCTAATGGGAAAGTTTCTCATTCAAATGAGAACATTTTCTTGTGAGAACAAGAGAGAGAGAGAGAGAGAGAGAGAGAGAGAGAGAGAGAGAGAGACCACACCCACCTACATCTTTTCGAAAGCCTCTGTATAAGGTTATTATTGTGAGAGATTTTTTTTCTGACCCATTGTGTGTTGCGTGCCTCCCAGGTGGGTTGGCAGTTGAAGAACCTGGTCAATGCTTTAAGAGAAGATCCATGCGGAGTCATCCTAACACTGAAGAAAAGGCCACAGAATACGCTGAGTTCCACTCCGGCTCTGCTAAGGAACGTCCGC
The DNA here is from genome assembly GCF_051991245.1 of Festucalex cinctus. Lineage (NCBI taxonomy): Eukaryota > Metazoa > Chordata > Actinopteri > Syngnathiformes > Syngnathidae > Festucalex > Festucalex cinctus. The sequence continues at coordinate 2,772,244 of NC_135419.1, read as the reverse complement.
TGGAAACCACTCGGCTTGCAGGTACATGCCCGGTGTCGTGGTTCACACTGCTGACCTTGGTGCGGCCAATATGGGATCGATTTCTGATCAGTGACTGTGAGTGTGAATGTCAGTGTTAACGGTTGAGTGTTGTACATTCCCTGTGATTGACTAGCGACCAGTACAGATTGTCAATCTTCAGTCAGCTGGGAAATGATCCACCTTATTGGTGACCCTGGACACGATAAAAATGAGGATGGATTGATGGATGGATGGATGAATGGATGGATGGATGGATGGATGGATGGATGGATGGATGGATGGATGGATGGATGGAAGGATGGATGGATGGATGTTGGATGGATGGATGGATGGATGGATGGAAGGATGGATGGATGGATGTTGGATGGATGGATGATGGATGGATGGATGGATTGATTTGGATGGATGGATGTTAGATGGATGGATGGATGGATGGATGGATGGATGGATGGATGGATGGAAGGATGGATGGATGGATGGATGGATTGATGGACAGACGGACGGACGGACGGACGGACGGATGGATGGATGGATGGATGGATGGATGGAAGGATGGATGGATTGGATGGATTGGATGGGTGGGTGGATGGATGGATGGATGGATTGATTTGGATGGATGGATGTTAGATGGATGGATGGATGGATGATGGATGGATGGATGGATGGATGGATGGATGATGGATTGACGGACGGACGGATGGACGGACGGACGGATGGATGGAAGGATGGATGGATGGATGGATGGATGGATGGATGGATGGATGGATGGATGGATTGATTGATGGACAGACGGACGGACGGACGGGCGGACGGACAGACGGATGGATGGATGGATGGATGGATGGATTGGATGGATTGGATGGATGGATGGATGGATGGATGGATGGATGGATTGGATGGATTGGATGGATTGGATGGATGGGTGGGTGGATGGATGGATGGATGGATTGATTTGGATGGATGGATGTTAGATGGATGGATGGATGGATGATGGATGGATGGATGGATGGATGATGGATGGAAGGATGGATTGATTTGGATGGATGGATGTTAGGTGGATGGATGGATGGATGGATGGATGGATGGATGATGGATGGATGGATGGCGCTTCCTCTGTCCTCTGTTTGACATTGCAATGTTTCTGATGAGCTCCATAAATTGACGACTGTATTCTAATCTTGCTGTATCTTTGTTGCTCTTATTAGTCCATCACTCTTTAGCTTTGCAACTTGTGTTTATTGTTGTATAAAAACAGGAGCACCACATGTGATTTCTGATGGAGTGGTTTGCTATCAACACACCATGAGCAGAACATAGCAGAACACAAATATCTGTGGGGGGAAAAAAAAGAATGTGGTGTGTAGGATTTTGTTTGGCCTTAAAAAGGCGAAGCTCTTAATTATTCATAAGGAACTAACTACAGGATCTGAAACACGATCTTCTACTCAGCAGTTTCTGGAGATAATTTACTGACTCCAGAATATCTCACTGTGTCTTCACACATTTCTTAGCATTGCAAGATGCACGTCTGTACTGTATTAGTGTTCTAATCAGACCTTTTGCTCTCATTTTACTTGATAAAGCAAGCGTTTTTGAGTACATGCATGCTTCACATCCGATACATAAGTCTGGTTTTGTCGGATGAATCATGCGGCTTGATAGTCTATCTCAGATGTGACAAATATTCCGTCGGATTATGACTAAATCCAAAAAGGAAACAATTTGTCTGCGAATGATCATGTGATTCAAGACCCAAATCCCTCCATGGCTGTCTTTTCCATTCCTCTGTCTAACTCCCTCTTTTATATTTTTATTTTTTATTTTTTTGAGTTTTTGCCTGTGCCTGTGTTGTTTCGAAAGAACAGCGTCGTCATCCAGTCGTATTACCAAAAAGCAATGTTTTACTTGCCAACATTGTGCACATTTGTCACATTCTTCATGTGTGCCACTCGTTGTTGCAGAGCCCTTTTTCATAAATATGTAATATGTGTAGGTGTATAAATAATTACTGGTTGTAAATGCCTGCTATTTTGGGTCACGTGTATTTGTGAGTTATGTATTGTTAATAAGAAGGCTGAATAGGTAAAGAGTTATGGCTTCTTTAACATCTTGGTCGAAACTTTTTTTTTTTTTTTTGGTCTACTTCCATGCCACTGGACAAAATGACAGCGACACCCTTTTTAAATCTTTGACAGCTTTTTAATGATTCATAACTCTATTTTGGCAGAATAGTAGAATGGGGGGAAAAAAATGAAAAGTTCACATTCTTGTTAATAAATGAGTATGTATGCTCCTTTTCATCTGCATTTAACTTGCTATTTATACTTTTCCATTGTCAAAAGAAGGTACGACGAGAGTAGTAGTTCTAGTCGCTGTTCAGCCCAGAAGGATAAACACGTACAGTATGCTAATGTTAGCTTACCCTTTTGCGCTGGCTTTTTAGCTGTGGACGCTGCAGTGATATTAACTCTTTGACCGCCAAAAACGTTTAATAACGATTAGGAAAATCACAACGTATGGCGCCATAAACGTTAAATCACGTCAACTAAGTTTTTTTTATTTGATTTTATTTTTTTCCTCAGTGCAACGTCTAAGTGCAGCGCTGCCTGGTCAATGGGTTGTGGAATCAAAAACACTAACTATGGCCAGCAGATAGAAGCAATGTATCTATTTTTGTGAACGATCAAAGCCTTTGTCATATCAAAGTTGCAAAGTTTTTTTTTTTTATAACGTGCGGCAGTAAAATAGTTAAAAAAAAAAAAAAAAAGGTGGTTGTATTAGTGAGTTTATTAGTGCAGTTTAATTTTAATTTGGAATGTTTTGGCGACTGCGGCGGTCATCTCTCATATACCATACCACAAATACATTTAAATTGTTGGGTGGGTGAGTTTTTACACAGTATTGTGAGTGTTTTTTTGTGATAATTATCATATTGTGAGGTTCCTTTTATAATATTTATCGTAATGTTTGGCTATCGTTGCATCCCTATTAGCTACGACCCACTGATCTGTATATATTACAATTACTGGATAACTGGTAGGCCAAGACTTTTGAAGCCACAAGGCCGCCATATTACTACTCCTAAGAAACGTTTCTCTGCGTACGATCCTATACAATGCAGCAAAACACAAATGGTTTAAGTATTGTTTTAACATGCTGGATTGTCCCCTGCTGTGGACGTCCCATCCTGCTCAGTGTGCACGTCCAGCACCACGTCCCCTTTTCCTAAGGCTGGACTGTAATCACTAAATGACTATTTTCACTCTCACAGCACAGCTCCCTGCCTCACTCTCCTCTCCACCACTCCCCCGCCCCCTCTTTTTCTTTCTCTTTTTGACCTATTTCCTTGTTTCCGCTTCATTGCATCCCTCGTCGTTTTTTCCCCCAACCATTTTTCGTCATTTTTTGAAAAGCGGTGTGACTATAAACAGAGGAAGACTGAAAATGAAAGTACAAAGACAAGGCCTGCAGATGGGGGGGGGTGGAAGGCTTTAAAATGAGAACGGACGCTCCTAAAGAACACTAGTTACATGCACATAACCCTTGTCATGGGAGTATATTTCATTAAAACGGCATTAGCAAGGCATCCTTGCTCACATGGCAGACCCAATGACAAATGACGTGTCCTTGAGTCATGCCGAGGTACTAGGCCACGCTAGTTTTCCTCTGCCCTCAGTGAGAGCAGCGGTTGTCATAGAAACAGACACGGAGAACCCTGCGTGTAAAAGAGGCTTGAAACAAAAATGACGGAATCGTGAATGTGGGAGAGGCTGCACAGTCAAGAGCCTACACAACATACATGGCAGCTACTAAGGGGTGTTAAAAAAAATCGATTCGGCAATATATCGCGTTATTACATCGTGCAATTCTCGAATCGATTCAATAGGCAGTCGAATCGATTTTTAATCATCCATTTTTGATGGGAAAATATTCACCAAAACGTCTTAGGGTTCACGCCTTAACTCATTCGCTTCCAGCCGTTTTCACATTTCGCAATCCCGTTCGCTCCCGGCTGTTTTACTGGATTTTGACTGATTTTGCAAGGCCCACAGAATATTGTGTTCTATTGCTATAAAAGCATGGAACCTATCAAAAGAAAGAAAGAAAGAAAGAAAGATTAAAGTTTCTTCTTTCATCAGGAAAAAAAAGTATGTTTCTATCTGCTTCCGTTTTGCAGCAATTAGCATTAGAAGAGAGCCAAGTTTCATCAGTTTTCACAAATCTATTCAAAATTGTAAGTAATTGAGCTTTTTTTCTACATGGCCCTGGTTGATCTCCTTTGCTCTGCTGCCACCTGCTGGCCGTTTGTGTCATAACTACCATTTCTGGAACTGTTCTTTGCAGTTGAGAGGCTGCATCAAAGCCTTCTGTATGTTCTCGCATTAAAAAAACAAAACAAAATAATGTATAAATACGTCTTTGGGACACTTAGAACATTAAAAAAAACGTGTTTAAACGTTATTGGGAGCAAATGAATTAAGCATGAAAGAATGTTATATTAATGGAACATTAAGCCTTAATATTTTATTTCAATGCTGTTCAAACATGAAACAGATTACAACCTGTATAAGACTGAAATTTCAGATAAATAAATAATACATTTTCATGCAAATCTTACACTGTACAAGTTTACTGATTACTATTTTCTAAATTTGAATAAAAAAAAAAAATCGCAACAATCGACTTATAAATTCGTATCGGGATAAATCGGTATTGAATCGAATCGTGACCTATGAATCGTGATGCGAATCGAATCGTCAGGTATTCGGCAATTCGCACCCCGAGCAGCTACTGTAGTCTGTACGTGGAAATATGTCTTTTCTTTTTGATTCACTGCTCGATAAGGACACTGCTATAGTTCTGGGATATAATATGTTCACCTCTTTTCTTTTCTGTCATTGTTGTATGTTACAAAGTTGGGAACATAGAAGCTTTACTTTCTCCAACTTGTGCCCCTTCCATTCAGCCGGTCCCCACCAGCCCGACCAGCACCTCGCCGACACCAGGTGGAACTTTAGGCATGTCCAAAATGGATGCCCAGGATGTCTACATCCTTTCGCCTGTCTCTGGACTCTACAGCCCCAGGTGAGGATCTAAGATGTTACAGATCTATGTGGCTGACCTTGCATGGTTATGACCAAAAAAAATGCTGCTGTTCTCTCAGGGAGGAGTTGGGTTTGATTTCATGTGATGACATCACCCGCTACAGCGTGACCTCCCAGTCTGGTTCCAAAGGGTCAGAGGCTGTCAGCTACTACTTGGACCAGGACAGTGGTCAGTATTTCTCTCTTTTGGAGGGAGACGGACCACCGGGCTCTGAGTACGACAGAGGCCGCAATACGGGCGTGCGTAGGCGTGACAAGACCCCCACACACGGTAAGAAAGTCATTTGATGTTGCGGTTCCAAACCTGTTTCTTCAGTAGAACGGCATGATGTCTTTAACACAAATGTTCTCACCTTTTTTTGTTATCAACATTTCCTCATTGTGTGTTCATCATTTGCTATAATGGCTGTTTATCACCAGCAAAGCTTCTGATGCTGTTTGCCTGTCAGCATGATGCAGCATTACAACAGAAAATTCTGGGTCGATTTCTCGTTCAAAGTGGTGTTGCATGGACCAAAGAACTAACAATTTGATCCTGAGGCATAAAGGATAACGTTCTGTTTCTGGCATATTTCTTGAAAAAAATATCCCGACGCTGAACTGTCATGCCCTTAAAATCAAACACAAATCCATGAGCACAGTTTGGAGCCCTCTCTCTCTCCCTTGCCACCTCGGGCCCTTCACCCACTGTCCCAGACAGCTTTCGAGACATCCGCTTCCTTCATGGTAGACTCTCAAGCGGCCGTCGCGGTGCGAAAGGCCGGGGTCACGCGACAAACAACTGCATTAGCATTCACATGAGTTGTGAGTCTGGACTATGTCTGGACTATCAATGAAAGCGGGGGCCTGTTTGGGATTCCGCTATGCAGAGATAAATCGTCCAAACACAACAGTAAATTAAAAAAAAATGATGCAGATGCTAATAATGGGGATGGGTCACAAGAAATATATAATGTATAAGTAATATAGTTCAAACGATTTTTTTTTCTATTTACTGAATATCCTGGCATCCTAATATTTATTTACTATATTTATTATTATTATTTTACAAATGAAAAAAAATTACCACATTCTGTTTCGCATTTCACAACTCCATGATCACACGTTTTTTTTTTTTAATCTTAAATTAGCAGATTAGCTTCCTGACCTGCTGCCGTGCTGGACTTTTCCAGCGGTACCAGACTGCTGAATCTTATCGTTGCAATGATGCTGAGCCCTCCAAATCGCCAAAGTGCTGAGCTCATTTGGTTTTCTTGGCAAGAAAAAAAAACAAAAAAATAAAACAAGTCGAAACGAATGTGCTGTATAAAAAGGAAGGATGTTTAAAATCATGGCAGTGGGTCGTTTTGATGATGTCTTAACTGCTTGAAGACTCGACGAGAGCACGTAGAGAATTTCTTCTGGATGCAAGGGAGACTGTATTGATCTTGTTTTATTTTACCACATTGCTTAAAATTATGAGTATGACCAAGAAATACCTATTGAAGTTTTTTTTAATAATATAGAGACTTTTGATGTCCTTTTATCAGATTTGCAAGATAATTTAGTTTTGATATGCCCAAGGGTGGCCTTTGTCAAGTTATTCTAACAAACTTTGTAAACACCTGGCATCTCGAATGACCAAATTTCTCATTCGATATTTAATAGGGATTCGGTTTCTGTATTTGTATGCATTGGTGGCGGCTGGTGTGAAATATTATGTTTATGCAGAGGTGGGCATTGCATCAATATTGGTGGAAGGGATGCCCGTTTTGTTGACGATTAACGAATGATGGGAAAATGTGAAAAATTGACGGACTAAGCGTTGCCGGAAATGGGTTTTCGTCCGTGTATGTAATCATCAATAACCGAGTCCGGTCAAACGGTCCTTCTCAGTCTGTCAATGACGGACGCCCGTTTGGCTGACGATTAACGAGCAAACAGAAACACCGTCTTCAATTAACTCATTGCTTCTCAAACAGTGGGGCGGGCCCCTCCCAGGGGGGCGCGAGGCTTCGTCAAGTGGGGCGCGTTTGACCTCGGGGAACATGTTTTTTATTTTTGTATTTTTTTATTTTTTACTGTCTTTGAATAAAGTGCAATTGCACCTCCACTACATTAGGGGGCAGTGGCACTCTCATTGGCAGAGTGTGCACAGGGAGCGTTCGCTCGGTGGTGTAGGGGTTTTGTTTGCACTGAGCATGCGCGCTTTGTACGCAGCACAGAGAATGAGTATGAAGGGTAGCAGACCCTCAAGGGACACCATGAAAAAATATTTAACTCTTTGACTGCCAAAAACGTTTAATAACGATGAGTAAAATCACGATGTATGTTGCCATAAACGTGAAATGACGTCATCTACTTTTTTTTTTTTTTTTTTTTTTCGTCAACGGACGGAGCAACGTCTAAATGCAGCGCTGCCCGGTCAATGGGTTGTGGAATCATGGGTTGTGGTGGTGGTGGTTTCTTCTTCTGAGGGGGGGGGGCATGACAGAAAATAATTGAGAAGCACTGAATTAACTGAACATACATGGAGAATGAAAGGGTAGCTAAAATGTGGGTCATTATGGCCCTCATCATGCATGTCATTCCAGTCCCTCACCCGCACACACCTTGTCTACTCTCCCTTGTCCGCCCGCCGGCTGTCTCTCTCGATCGCTGCTTTCCAAACACCCCCCCCCCCCGAAATACCCACGTCCCCACTTTAGCCAACTCTGATCGCTGGTTGGATTGTTCCAGGTGACCTCAGACCTGTTTCCATGCCTCCCGAATATAACTGGATGGCCGAGGCCAAGGAACCCAGCATGGGCAAAAGAGGGAGCCGAGGTACACGCATACTAACACATCAACACTGCGCTCCAGTCGAGTGAAAAACAAACGCGTCGGGAGTGGACCGGCGCTGCTTGCTTTGCTTTCTACTTTGCTCAAACACATCCCATCCTCAGGTTGTTCATGGTGGTGTGGTTGTGTACGGATACATAATCTGAAAAGTTATGTATCTGACGTAGTGACAAACAGGCATAAATGCAAGAGGATTGCATTTATACAACTGCTGAAGAAATGAAGGTATTTCAATGTGACTATAACAGTTTGCACGACAATTGATCTGTATTCACCTCAACTCGACTGCCAGAAAGTCTATGAATAACATTAAAATACATTAATACGGTCTGGGTCGGGTGCATTTCCCCCCCCCCCCCTTCTATTTCTCATTCTTTTGTCAGATTTAGGTTTTCATTTTTAAATATGTGAACAATGAAACAAATGATCAGATTCAAACTTTTGCGTGACAGTCTAAAGTTTACTCTAAATCTGCATAATCGTTGTATCAGATAAGCAGGATGGCCCGAGCTGTGGCTTCAGTCGAGCTGATAATGCAGCTTTGGAAAACCTTTATCAGTTTCTGTTGTTTTTTATCCAAGGGTCTCTCTCGGCCTTTTCCACCATGCAGTAACTTCTCCCTCAGTTCTATCCTAGCTGCAGGCTTTTTTTTATTTTTATTTTTTTTTCGTTTTTCTCCCTCTCCCTTCCATTCCTTATTGAGCCTGTCTAATCTTCTAACTGCAGCAAATTTCTCCATCGACGCAGATTCAGACAACTCCCTACTACGTTACCTCAGTGATGACAAGATCCTGGTGATTGAGGAGGAGCCCGAGGGTCCGGGTAGAGAGAGCCGGAGGGACTCCACCAGACGCTCTCGGCGCAAGAGCCGCAATCCCAGCAGCCCGAGCTTTCCTCTCAGCCCATCCATGCTGTCCTCCACACTGCGCTTAGACCAGCCGCCAGAGCCGTTGCCTGTATGTATACATTCATATATTACGTGTGTCCGTGTAATTATATATATATATATATATATATATATATATACATATATATATATATATATATATATATATATATATATATATATATATTAGGGGTGTGAATTGCCTAGTACCTGACGATTCGATTCGTATCACGATTCACAGGTCACGATTCGATTCGATACCGATTAATCCCGATACGAATGGTCACGATTCGATACCGATTAATCCCGATACGAATTTATAAGTCGATTGTTGCGATTTTTTTCCATTCAAATTTAGAAAATACTATCAGTAAATTTGTACATGTACACTGTAAGATTTGTATGAATATATTTATCTAAAACTTGAGGCTTATAACCGTGAGCCACTGTACACAAACAGTTTGCAATCTGTTTCACATTTGAACAGCATTAAAATAAAAATATTAAGGCTTAATGTGCCGTTCATATAACATTCTTCCATGCTCAAGATGTGAATCCTAAAAAAAAAAAAAAAAAAAAAAAAAAAAGCGATTCTGCCGATTATTGAATCGATTCGAGAATCGCGCGATGTAGTATCGCGATATATCGCCGAATCGATTTTTTTAACACCCCTAATATATATATATATATATATATATATATATATATATATATAAATATATTAGGGGTGTTAAAAAAATCGATTCTGCAATATATCGCAATACTACAGCACGCAAATCTCGAATCAATTCAATAGGCAGCCGAATCGATTTTTTAACATCCATTTTTGATGGAAAAATATTCAACAAAATGTCTAACTTTTCAAGAATGTTATATTAATGGAACATTAAGCCTTAATATTTTATTTCAATGCTGTTTTAACATGAAAAAGGTTACAACCTGTTTGTTAAATACAGTAGCTCACAGTTATAAAACTGAAGTTTCAGATAAAAAAAAAATAATACATTTTCTTACAAATCTTACAGTGTACATGTACAAGTTTACTGAATGGTATTTTCTAAAATTGAGTAAAAAAAATCGCAACTGAACTCAACTCATTACATTCATATCGGGATTAATCGGTATCGAATCGTGACCTATGAATCGTGATACGGATCGAAATACGGATCGAATCGTTCGGTACGAGGCAATTCACACCCCTAATATATATATATATATATATATATATATATATATATATATATATATATATATGTATATATATATATATATATATATATATATATATATATATATATATGTATATATATATATCAAGTGTTAGGACTCTTGCATTTTCTTACCAATCAAAACAGTAGTCCAGTTAACTTCTCAAAGTTGGACTGTGTGTTTGTTTTCCCTTCGGTAAGTTTTTGGCATATATCAGGTTATAAAATCCATCTGAATATTTGGACTACCTGTACCTGCAGAATTTGTTTAGAAACTACAAGTACTTATTTTGGCACCATATGACAGGTGGCAGATGGCTGACTTTGATGAGGCCTACTTTTTATGTAAGCTCTTAAACGAGGAGGTAAAGTGAGGAAAGTTAGAATGTGTTGTTTTGATGTTTACCATAGAAACAAAGCAAGATTTGTTTTTCATTTGTATTATTATTATTATTTTTAGAAGCATTCGATTTTCATAATGTACATTTATTGGTTATCATTAATGCGAGACTATTACAGAATTCAGTACTAGCACGGTGATTAAGTCAAGTCGTCTTTATTTATATAGGGCCATCAGAAGAAGACAGACTTTGTTTATTTCCAATCACGTTATGTTTACTATTTAGTAGTTATATCCATCCATCCATTTTCTGAACCGCTTGCTCCTCACAACGATACTCAGACCCTCAGTACTCACCGATACCAACTGCCGATACCAGTAGTACATTTTGACAAATAAAAAAAATCACTAAAAGATATTTTTAAACAAATATATTTCCTTTAATTTTGACAAAACAAACAGCACAGTCACTCTTCAATAGTCTTAACGCTCAAAATAAAACACAAAAATGCTCTTTTAGTTTAAAATTCACAATTTTGAAGTATTTCCAAACCGGTGAAGTTTTGGTGAAAAACTGCTGCAAGCTATAGCGCCACTTACAGGCAAGGAGGACTCATTAACGTCTTCCTCCTCTGCCATCGCTCGCTTGTACTCGTCTGCGTCACGAGTACTCGAGTACTTGAAAAAGGCTGGTATCGGCCCGATACCGATACCTGGTATCGGTGCTCGCCCATCTCTAGTAAATAATAAATATTTAATCTGTTGAAAAAAGTGTGCCTGCATCTTGAAACATTCCCAAACAATATCTGGAGGAATTCTTATATGTCTTTTCATCATGCAGCTTCCATATGCGTCTCCAACAAAAGTGCCACGGCATTCACCTCCGGTTCACCCTGCTTGCGTGTATTATCTGAAGAGGGGTGCGTTTGATCTTCCGGCAGCTTTTTGGATTATAAGAACAACGGGGACAAATTCACACTGGGCCCTCGTACACTTGCATGCACGTAGACAGATGTTGCATCTGCACAGCCAGACTCACACACAAATTAATCTGTATGCAGTGAAACGATCTCACAATTCATCCAAACATCCACATCACTGGATTCTAAAGAGGAATTTATTCTGGGCAAACACACACATTTGAGTACACACGCACACACACAAGCGCGCATCGTAGGTGAGGACGGTGTATGACTCAGCATCAGCTAGACCAATTATGAATTTGCTTTAAACTCAATACAGACTCCCAACATGTTAGTACACACTGTCCTCTCTCTCGCTAACCTTCAAAGCGGTGCGTTTGTTTTGATGACTCAAATCCAAGCGAAAGCACATGTACAAGAACAGATACTGCGCTAATAAATATGTCACGATTCTTCCCGCCCTCCCACAATGTGCACGTTAACTCGTTCACTCCCAGCTATTTTTACTGAGGCAACCACCTTCGCTCCCGGCGGCTTTGACTGATTTTGCAAGGCCCACAGAATATTGCAGAATATTGCTATAAAAACATGGAACCCACCAAATGAAAAGGAGGGAGTCTCTTCTTTCAACAGGAAAAAAAAAAAAAAAGTATATTTGTATCTGTTTACGTTTAGCAGCAATTAGCATAAGAATATAGTTAAGTTTCGTCAATATTCACATTCCTGGTGAAAACGCTGATAAAAAGAGCATGTTGCAACATGGCCCCGGCTGATCTCTTATACTCTGCTGCCACCTGATGGCCATGTTTTTAACAACTGACATTGCTTTAAGCCACATCTTCATGTCAGAAGCTGCATCAAAGCCTGTATGTATTCTGTATAAAAAATACATAAATAAATAAATAAATAAAAAATACAAAGGTGTAGACACATTTTTGGGAGTGAATGACAAAGTTAAAAAATGTAAAAAAAAAAAAAAAAAAAAAAGCAAAAAAAAAAACAACACTGTCATCAAGGCTTTTTTAGCTGATCTTTAAGAAGTTTCCTTCTCTGTCTTTTAGCGAGGTGCGGACACACTGCGCGCAGACACGACAGACAGGTGAGTTCACCGTTTTTGTCAAGATATATGGGTGCATATATAGAATTAAAGACAGTAGTATTATGATTGTTTTATCAGTCACAATCAATCTTTTTACAGGTACTCCGGTTCTGGAAGCTCAGGAGCAGCCTCCATGAAAAAAGTAAAAAGACTTTTACTGCCTTACTTGATCACTTTTTGCATTTGGATTTTATGAATTCTGCACTTCCTCCTCTTAATCTCTTTTTATTAAACAATATACGACGACTCACGTGCATTTTCAACAAGCCATAGAAGCTTCAACGCTACTTCCGCTGTCTCCTAGCAACCACATCCGCGATGGTAACAGGCTTCGTTGCGACTCAACATACATATGAACCAAAGTGATTTCAGACATTCCCTACACCAGGGGTCTGCAACCTGCGGCTCTGGAGCCAGATGTGGATCTTTAGTCGATCCCCTGTGGCTCCCTGTGGATCTCAACAAAAACACTTAGATTTTTTTTTTTTTTTTTTTACATATTTAGCTTTATTTTTTTAGATAAAATATTATTTAAATGAATTAATGATGTAGATATAAAAAACGATGAACTGAACATAAAAAAAAGAAATCATTAGAGTCCAAATTTTTAACTTGTTAAAAAAAAGAGAGACAAAAGTTTGATGAAAACTTTTTTAAAATTACCTAAAAATATCCAAAAAGAAAGAGGAAAAGCATAAAAATAGCATTTTATGTCCATAACATTGCCCCCCCAAAAAAGTCTGAAAATTTATCTAAGAAAAGGCCGGAAAGAAAATGTCCATAAACAAGAATGAATCCCGAAAATTACCATAAAATGTAATTGCCAAAAAATGTCAGAAAATTGACAGCAAAAAAATAAAAGGCAGAAAAAATTTCAAAAAGATAGCAATAAAATGGCCAAAAAAGGAAAAAGAGGCAGAAAATTACCATGTGTCCAAAAAATGGTCAAAAATTGCAAAAAAAAAGGGCAAAAAAGTCTAAAAATTACAAAAAAAAATAAAAAATAAAAAACTGAAGATTAAAGGTCGAAGAAAATGAATCTCAAAAGTATTGGATGCTGCATATTTTCCTGTTATGGTGTAGCTTAAATTACATTAGACTAACACACTGTTTCCTTTCTCACAATCTTCAAATGTTTTGTGGCTCCAGACAGATATTTGGTCATTTATTTGACCTAAAATGGCTCTTTTGACAGTAAAGGTTGCCGACCCCTGCCCTACACCTTCAATCGGATTCTAAATAAATGTTTAATTGAGATAAAATGGCCTTCCACTCGAGGGTCATTGTCACCCTGGCAGCATTAGTCATCAGTGCTTGTTTGTTGTCGCATATAGTGAGTCAGCCCAATTTTCTATAAACAAGTGTTCATTAATTAGTTTCATTAAAATAGCAAGCTTGCTGTGTAAATGTACTACAATTGTTGGATTGTTGTCAGGTGTTCTGAACTCATTCACTCGCCGCCATTTTCACATTTCGCAGTCCCGTTCGCTCCCGGCTGTTTTACTGGATTTTGACTGATTTTGCAAGGCCCACAGAATATTGTGTTCAATTGCTATAAAAACATGGAACCGACCAAAAGAAAGATTAAAGTCTCTTCTTTCATCAGGGAAAAAAAGTATGTTTCTATCGGTTTCCGTTTTGCAGCAATTAGCATTAGAAGAGAGCTAAGTTTCATCAGTTTTCACAAATCTATTCAAAATTGTAATTGAGCTTTTTTTGTACATGGCCCTGATTGATCTCCTTTTCTCTGCTGCCACCTGCTGGTCGTTTGTGTAATAACTCCCATTTCTGCAACCGTTCTTAGCAGTTGAGAGGCTGTATCAAGGCCCCCTTGTATGCTCTAGCATAAAAACAAACAAACAACAACAACAAAAACGTATAAATATGTCTTTGGGACATTTAAAACATTAAAAAAACAACAACGAATTTACACGTTATTGGGAGCAAATGAGTTAATGTTGCCGCTCCTTTTCCTTATAGACATTGTAGTACTGTGTTGTTTGAGTTATGGGACAGAAAATAATTGGTGAAGTTGCTGTGTTGTATCATGTGAAATAATGAGCTAATTCCAATTATTTTCCTCTCTCGCTGTCTCGCAGTCTTTCCATTACACCTCATTGAGAACGAAAACCAAAAAGAGAAGTAAAGGTAGGTTAGAAATGCAAATCTTTTGTTCGACTTTTGTGATATCTTAAGGATGCTACTTGTGTAGTCTGTTTAGGATGCTGATATTTTTATCC